>NC_057752.1:9913564-9929232 GCF_004010195.1 Chiloscyllium plagiosum
TAATAAATTTAAAACGGAAAGGAGACGTTATCTGTGAACGACAATACCCTATTTCCATAGAAGGTAAACGAGGATTGCAGCCAGTAATTGAGGGACTGATTAGAGATGGGCTGTTGGAGCCATGTATGTCTCCTTATAATACCCCAATTCTACCAGTGTGGAAATCTGATGGAACTTTATCGATTGGTGCAGGATTTGAGAACATTAAATCGAATAGTACAGATCAGGCACCCAGTGGTGCCAAACCCCTATACGTTATTAAGTAAGATCCCTCATGACCACAAATGGTTTAGTGTGATAGATGTAAAGGATGCCTTTTGGGCTTGTCCCTTGGCGGAGGTAAGGTTTGGGACTATCCCCCTATGAAATTTTATTTGGATTACCTTATCTGGGAATGAATGGAGAATTGCCAATTCCCGAAACTAAAGATTTGTTTTTAAAGAAGTATATACTGGGCTTGTCCTCCTCTTTATCTTTCCTCAGGAAACAGGGTTTATTGGCACAGACTCCACCCCTTGAATTCACCGTTCACCCCATCCGGCCGGGCGATTGGGTCTTAATAAAATCATGGACAGAGACTAAGCTGCAGCCAGACTGGGAAGGGCCGTACCAGGCTCTTTTGACGACTGAAATGGCAATAAGGACGGCGGAGAAAGGCTGGACTCATTACACTCGGATCAAAGGGCCAGTGGAATCTCCAGTTGAGGAAGAAGTCTGGACAGCCGAATCAACGCAAGACCCGCAGAAACTCAGACTAAAGAGACTTTGAGTAACTGATTATACAGTGGCGACGCGAGCGCGGGATTATTTCTGTAGGATTGTATATTATGTCTTTTTGTGCTTCAGCATGATGATTATAATACTGGGAATGCTTAGAGTTATGATGCTAGCCCTCTTAGTATTGGGATTTTGTCAAATATCATTTTCATATGTATTATTAACGGTTCCTGAGTCTGATAATCCACAAGTAATAGACACTGATACATGCAGTTTAGTAATTTGTGGGGATGTAGATAATCAGGGACAGTACCGCAGCTCAGAGATACATCTTAAGTCCTATGGGGATGGTACTTGGTATAATGGTCTCGTCACAGTACACCGGGCCCCCTTCCGACCAGCTCGCGATTGTCTCGATAAAAAGTGTAACCCAATATACCTAACAATAAGGAAAACCACATGGCACGAAGCAAATCTGGGGGGGGCACCTATGAGATACAATTAAATGAAACATTTGGGATAGAAATGAAAGCAAATGGGAGGGGTTTCTTGGGCTGTTGTTTTTGAATTAGCCTAGGACAGGGAAAATGGGCGGAATTACTGGATAATAAGATACAACCTTTCACCCCTCCCGATGATCCTAAAGTAGTAAAAATTATAGAGGTAAAGGACTTGAAACAGACCATCGAAATAGAAACTGGGCACGGGGATGCAAATGCCTGGGTTGAATGGGTAAAGTATACTGTAAAAAGTCTGAATAAGAGCAATTGCTATGCATGTGCCTCCGGTAGGCCAGTGGCCCAGGTGGTTCCCTTTCCGCTCGGTTGGAAGCGAGACAGGAAGGGCATGAAATATATGATAGCCCTGTATCAGGATGAGACTGCATGGAATGATAGGAATTGTACCTCCCTATCTCTGATGTTCCCTCCCTTGGAGAAGAAAGATGCAAAAGTCCCCCCCCCCCGACATTTTCCGCCACAGTTGGAAACCACACGTCGTGTGTGCGCAGGCGAGGTACAAGTCGGTCGAGAGATTTGGGGGAGCTGAAATTATGTACAGAGATTAAGAATGTTACCGAAACGGAGAGGGGAGGGAACTACTCAGCACTAAAGGTTCCCCGAGCGGATCTGTGGTGGTACTGTGGAGGCAAAATATTGAGACCCATGCTACCTCCGGATTGGAGAGGGATATGTGCAATTGTACAATTGGCAATTCCATTCACCCTGGCATTTGAGAAGGAAAAGATAGTAGGGAAAAAGGGAAGGGGTAAGAGATTACTGTTAGATACTTCTTTCGATGCCAGGATTTATCTTGATTCGGTAGGAGTCCCTAGGGGAGTACATGATGAATTCAAGGCTTGTGACCAGATTGCAACAGGCTTTGAGTCAGCTCTCTTTTGGTGGGTAACAATTAATAAAAATGTAGATTGGATAAATTACATTTTCTATAATCAACAGCGATTTATAAATTATACAAGAGATGCAGTTAAAGGAATATCAGAACAGCTTGATGCGACAAGTAGGATGGCATGGGAGAACAGAATGGCCCTTGATATGATTTTCGCAGAAAAAGGATGTGTGTGAGATGTTAGGAGAAACTGTTGTACCTTTATTCCTAATAACACTGCACCTGATGGTTCAATTACTTGGGCCTTAAGGGAATTGACTACCTTAGCAGAGGAACTGGCTGAGAATTCAGGAGTAGACACATCTCTCACGGGATGGCTTGAATCATGGTTTGGAAGGTAGAAGGGGATGGTGGTTTCCATCCTAACTTCCCTGATAGTAGTAGTTGGGGTATTGGTGGCCATTGGCTGTTGTATCATACCCCACTCTATACGAGGGCTCACCCAAAGAATGATTGAAACATCCTTCATGAAACAGATGCCCCTAAAAGGGAATCAGACAGAGGAACTTTATCGACTAAATAATGAGGAGATGAGTGAGACCAAGATGGATGAAATCTCTGGAATGATGCTTGCGAATTTCGGGGGCGATGCTTAAAAGAAAAATGCAGAAGATAACAAATGGTAATTAAAGAAAAAGGGGAAATTGTGGGATATAGGTAAATTAATGTTACTTCTGCAGTTCTGCAATTCTGCAATTATAATTGATTATACAAAAAGTAAATGAACTCACACCAGTGTGTAATTGTTTCAGCCAAGAGCTGAGTCAACAAGAATGGAAACTATGTGGAGGAAGTACATAATTGTTTTTGTATTAGCTAAAATTGTATGTCAGCATGAAACGTGATTGCAAAACAATGGTAGATATTATGGGCAAATAGATAAGATGTTGTGAGGGGATGGAGTTAGGCTAGATACACGCCTGTACAAACAGTAGGTATAAACATCTGTTTCCCACTTTTACAGAGACACAGGAACAAACCCTAATTAAAGAGGTCATAGGGATCAGAGTGGCTTTGGGAGAAGCCCAGATGGAAAGAGTAGATACTGATGAAGAAAGAATATGCCTAACAATGACCTGCAGTGGGATGAGGTCAAACGGCCTTGTGAGGCCAGAAATAAGCATTTTGTCACAGACAAGGCCGGATATGGCAAGAGATAAGCAGGAGTGGTGGGACTAGTCTTAGGGAAGTGGAGGATGTAAACGGGGGAAACAATGAAATAAGAAAAAAAATGTAGGAACCAAATTATATAAATATCGAGAGTTTGTTGAATTTGGTGTGTATGTCCTCTGCCTTATAGGCACTGGACATCACACCCACTTGCAAGTGTAAAAATAAAGGGCACTACTGATTCAGATTTTGTCTCTGACTGCAATTATTGAAGTGTGTGAGCTTTGTTTCTCACAAAAAGGTTCAGAAAACATTTACAAGGATGTTGGAAAATTGATGTTTCGGGCAAAAGCCCTTCATCAGGCTTTTGCTCAAAACATCAATTTTCCTGCTCCTCGGATGCTGCCTGACTTGCTATGCTTTTCCAGCATCACACTCATCTAGACTCTGGTTTCCAGCATCTGCAGTACTTACTTTTGCCTATTTACAAGGATGTTGCCAGGATTAGAGGATTTGAGCTATAGGGAGAGGCTGAACAGGCTGGGGCTGTTTTCCCTGGAGCGTCGGAGGCTGAGGGGGTGACCTTATAGAGGTTTATAAAATTATGAGGGGCATGGATAGAATAAATAGACAAAGCCTTTTTCCTGGAGTGGGAGAGTCCAGAACTAGAGGGCATAGGTTTAAGGAGAGAGGGGAAAAAATTAAAAGGGACCTAAGGGGCAACTTTTTCAAGTACAAGGTGGTGTGTGTATGGAATGAACTGCCAAAGGAAGTGGTGGATGCTGGTACAGTTATAACATTTAAAAGGCATCTGGATGGATATATGAATAAGAAGGGTTTGGAGGAATATGGGCCATATGCTTGCAAATGGGACTAGATTAGGTTAGCATATCTGGTCAGCATGTATGAGTTGGACTGAAGAGCCTATTTCCGTGCTGTACAGCTCTATGACTCTCTGACATTTGCTTTCATGTCATGCAGCTGGACCACATTTGTTTAAAAAAAAAACTACATCATATTTCATGTAAGGTGGGTTTTTTTTTGTACCAGTTTTGATTGTTTGAAGAACTAGGAAAGACATTTTCCAGTTTGTTCCCTTCCAATCTGGATTTCTATACATTTGACCCAAGCTGAGTTATTTTTATCTCCATGTTCTTTAG
This sequence comes from Chiloscyllium plagiosum, assembly GCF_004010195.1. NCBI lineage: Eukaryota > Metazoa > Chordata > Chondrichthyes > Orectolobiformes > Hemiscylliidae > Chiloscyllium > Chiloscyllium plagiosum. The sequence goes on from NC_057752.1 coordinate 9,917,959, forward strand.
CTTCAACTGAACAGAAATAGGGGAACAGGAATAAATGTTCTGAAGAAGGGTCACTGGATCCAAAACATTAATCTGAGATTTTCCAGCAATTTCTGTTTTGTTAGGAATAGGCAAGTCCTAGTTTAATAGCTGCAGCTTCAGGTGTCTGCTAATTGTGAAAGCAAATCAAACTGTGACAGCACAGGGAACTGGTGTGTTGTTAATAACATAAGTAAGGGAAGTATGGTAAGCGTAAGGGAAGAAATACTATTCTTACATAAGCATGACTTTTTTTTAGAAAGTGAGTGACTAAGGGGCTTAAAGGAAGGGTCCCAGATTCGATTCCAGCCTCAGACGACTGTGTGAAGTTTGCACATTCTTCCCGTGTCTGTGTGGGTTTCCTTCATGTGCTCCGGTTTCCTCCCACAGTCCAAAGATGTGTAGATCAGGTGAATTGGCCATGGTAAACTGCCCATAGTGTTAGGTGCATTAGTCAGAGGGAAATGGGTATGGGTGGGTTACTCTTTGGAGGGTCAGTGTGGAGTGGTTGGGCTGAAGAGCCTGTTTCCACACTGTAAGTAATCTAAAAATCTAAAAAAAAATCGCAACTACCTGATGAAAGAGTGGCGCTCCGAAAGCTAGTACTTCCAATTAAACCTGTTGGACTATAACCTGGTGTTGTGTGATTTTTAACTTTGTACATTCCAGTCCAACACCGGCATCTCCAAATCATAAAGGAACTCATGGCAGCGGAGATACTTGTGGTATTCTTTTCCTGTGCCATGTGGCAAGTCGTGGAAGCTTCAGTGTCCTTGGTGACAATGTGCAGGAAATGTATCCAGCTGCAGTTACTGGCGAACTACATTTTGGAGCTGGACTTGTGGGTGCATTCATTGTGGACCATCTGCAATGCTGAGCAAGTCCTGCATAGCACATTCAGTGAGGTAGTCATACTGCAGCTGAAGGCTGAACAGCAGAAAGGGCATGGGTTACTACCAGGCAGAGTAGAGGAAGGCAAGACATGCAGGTATCCCTTGTGTCTGTCCCCTTTTCTAGCAGACACAATATTCTGGATACTGTTGGGACAGATGACTGTTGAGGGGAAAATAGCAGGAGCCAACTTCACTGCACCATGAGTGGGTGTGCTCACAAGAGGAAGAATGGCAAGGCCATAATGGTGTGGATTCAATTGTAATGGAACCAGGTATTTCTGCAGCCACAAAAGAGGTTCCAGAATGGTTTATTGCCTCCTTGGTGCCAGGGTCAGAAATATCAATGAATGGGGGAGGGGGGGCAAATAGATAATGGTACATATTGGTACCAATGACATAGATACAAAAAAGGTTGAAGTCCTGCAAGCAGAATTTAGGGGGTAGGAAATAGATTAAGGAACTGCACACAAAAGACCGTAATCTCTGAATTACTTATGGTGCCACATGCTAGTGAGTCTAGAAATAGGATGTTAATCCAGATCAATGTGTGGATGGAGACATGGTGCAGGAGGGAGGGCTCTAAATTTCTGGGACATTGGAAGCATTTTTTGGGGTGAGGTGGGACTTGAACCAGAATGGGACCAGCATCCTTGTGGGGATGTTTGGTAGTGCTGTTGGGAACAATTTAACAAACTTGGTGGGGAGGCGGGGTCAGGATGGGATCCAGAGACAAGGTTTGTACAGGAAGATGAATGGCTAAAATTAGCAGAGACAGCAAGTGAGTCAGAAAGGCACAGACGTTACGGGCCAGTTCAGGCACAAAGGAGTTTTGCATGGTTGGATGGTATTTATTTCAAAGCTAGGAGTCTGACAAACAAGGCAGATGAGTTATAGAGTCACAGAGATGTACAGCATGGAAACTGACCTTTCGGTCCAACCCGTCCATGCCGACCAGATATCCCAACCCAATCTAGTCCCACCTGCCAGCACCCGGCCCATATCCCTCCAAACCCTTCCTATTTATATTCCCATCCAAATGCCTTTTAAATGTTGCAATTGTACCAGCCTCCTCCACTTCCTCTGGCAGCTCATTCCATACACGTACCACCCTCTGTGTGAAAAGGTTGCCCTGTAGGTCTCTTCTTTATCTTTCCCCTCTCACCCTAAACACATGCCCTCTAGTTCTGGGCTCCCTGACCCCAGGGAAAAGACTTTGCCTATTTACTCGATCCATGCCCCTCATAATTTTGTAACCCTTGATAAGGTCACCCCTCAGCCTCCGACGCTCCAGGGAAAACAGCCCCAGCCTGTTCAGCATCTCCCCATAGCTTAAATCCTCCAACCCTAGCAACATCCTTGTAAATCTTTTCTGAGCCCTTTCAAGTTTCACAACATCTTTCCGATAGGAAGGAGACCAGAATTGCATGCAATATTCCAACAGTGGCCTAACCAATGTCCTGTACAGCCTCAACATGACCTCCCAACTCCTGTACTCAATACTCTGACCAATAAAAGAAAGCATACCAAATGCCTTCTTCACTATCCTATCTACCTGCGACTCCACTTTCAAGGAGCTATTGGGGTTGGGATAGTAGGTGATTTTGACTTCCACAACATTAAGTAGGGTAGTCAGTGTGGAGGGTTTAAAGGCAGTGGAATTCTTAAATGGCATCCAGGAAAGCTTTTTAAGCCAGGCCTTACGAGAGAGGGGGTTGTTATAAACTAGGCCAGACCCCCTTAAAAACTTCAAGAAAGTAGCCCGTGCCCTAACTTTGCTAGTTGTTTTCAGCAGGTGCATAGTGGATATTCCAGGAGGGATGCAGCTGGCCCAACCACTTAGCTTTAAGCAAAACAGAATTTATTTGCAAAATTACCCAGTGAAACACAAACAAAAGAGAATAGAATATAGAATAACAACCTATCTGAAAACCCAACAGATTATCTCAATTTAATGGTGCTGTTCCAAATTCCTGCAACAATCCCCATAAACACCCTTGACACAAAAGGTAAAATCAAACACAGGTTCTTACAGGAGAGATGTCAGAGAGAGGGAGGATCAGCATGGGTCCAGCAGCTTCACAATCGATTGAGTGCTTTCAATGAACAGCTAGACCAAACCAATTTTTAAAATGCGAAAGCCTTTTGCCTGAGCTATTATCAAACTGGCCCTAAAAATCTTCAAATCTAGACTTTCTGGAATCGCTGATTTTATGACCTCTCTGAAAAAAAAAGCCAAGGAGCATAACCATGTTAAAAGGGCAGCATCATCACAAATAGATTTCTCAAATGTTAATGTTGATCTCTCTCCACCTTCTCTGCGGGTGTAACATTGTATCCTGCACTCTTTTCTGCTATCCTGATGTACTTTGTATGGCATGATCTGCAACATTTTTCAGTGTATCTCAGTATGTGTGACAACAATAAATCAAACTCAGACTCAGTTCTTCTCTCCAGTTTCTGTACCCACATTGTCCCTCTCACTAGTGAATACCGATATAAAGTGTTAATTTAGAACCCAATCTTTGTCCTCTGGCTCCACCCACAAATTATCACTGTGGTCCTTAATGGCCCTATTTTTTTCCCTAGTTATCCTTTTATCCTTAATGCATTTACAAAATAACTTAGGATTTTTGAATATTTGATCTGCCATTATTCTTTCATGTCCCCTTTTTGTTCTCCCAATTTTCATTTTTAACTAACCCTTTGCACATTCTATATTCCTCTTGGGCTTCTGCTGTTCTGAGCCCTCTATCTGTGACAAGCCTCCCTTGTTCTCTTTACCCAATCCTGTATATCCCTTGATATCCATAGATGTTGGGCCGACTCTTTATTTTTATGTGGGCCCTCAACTCTCACTATTTTCTTCTTGAATGTGTTCTACTGCTCTGACACAATGAAAGGGGAGTGGCCAGTTCTCCCAGGTCAGCTTTTCTCTGGTTTGGTTTGGTTGGGCAGTCTGGCTATTCACTGAAAGCAGGCAGTCCGTTTGAGGCTCCTGATCAAAGAAACAGCTACATGGAAGAAGGGTTCCATGCTGAATCCCTCTGCCATCTCTCTCTCTCTCTCTTCTGTGAGACCCTGTATTTGATTTTAGCTTTTGTGCCAAGGGGTGGTTATGGGGATTGTTGCAAGTATTTGGAACAGCATCATTAAGCTGGGATAATCTGTTCAGTTTTTGGAGAGGTTAAGTTATTCGGTATTCTGGTCTCTTTTGTTTGTGTTTCATTCGGTAATCTTGCAAATAAATTCTGTTTTGTTTAAAATTAAGTGGTTGGGTCAACTGTATCACTCCTGGAATATCCACATTACACCTGCTTAAAACAACTAGCAAAGTTACAGTCCAGGCTACTTTCTTGAAATACTTTAAGGGGGTCTGGCCTAGTCCATAAAACAATCAAAAGTCTGATAACAGCGGCGAGGAAGCTGTTTTTGAATCTGTTCATGTGTGTATTCAAACTTTTATATCTTTTGCCCAATAGCATGGACAAAGAGGAGGTTCTGAGTCCAAAAATGTGTAGGTTAAGTGGATTGGTCATGCTAAATTGCCCCATAGTGTACAGGGATATGCAGGCTAGGTGAATTAGCCATGGTAAATGCAGGGTGGGGGGGGGAACTGGATCTTGGTGGGATGCTCTTCAGACAGTCTGAGTGGACTTGATGGGCCAAATGGCCTCTTTCCGCACTGGAGGGATTCTATGATTGGTCTGGTTGAAATGCATCCCAGGCTGTTGAATGAGGCAAGGGAACAAACAGCAGGGGCAATCATTTTCAATTCCTCTGTCACCACAGGAGTGATGCTACAGAACTGGAGGACAGCTAATGGAGTTATTCAAGGGAGCAAGGGATAAACTAGGAATCTACATGCCACTCAGTACAAACCTCAGTGGTGGGCAAACTATTTATTGGGAGCAATTTTGAAGGACACAATTAGTCTGCTAACGAGGTTTGAGAAGATTTGTAGCTCAGGTTGAGGTTCTGGATGTAAGTTTGCTCCAGAGGGATTAACCTTCACTGGAGGCTCACTGATGATGTCACCTAGTATGGTGATGAAACATCTGAAAACAAACCTTCCAGCTCAGTGAGCAAACTTACATCCAGAATTAATCTGCATTTGGAGAGGCAGGGATTAATCAAGAACAGGCGGCCTGGTTTTGTTAAGGGGAGGTTGTGTCTGACAAATGTGATTGAATTTTTGAAGAGGTAAACAGGTATGCAGACAAGGGCAATGCATTCATCGTGATTATTTGGATTTCAACAAGGCTTTTGATATGGTTCTGCATTGGAGACTGATAGTGAAGCTAAGAGCCCATGGGATCCAAGGAAATTTGCCTGATTGGATCCAGAATTAGCTGAGTGGCAAGAAGCTGTGGGTGATGGTCGTGAGGTGTTTTTATGACAAGACGCCTGTGACCAGTGGGGTTCCACGGGGATCACTGTTGGGGCCCTATATATATGATTTAGGTTTGAATGTAGGAGCGTTGATCAGTAAATTCACAGATGATACGAATATTGGGGTGAGGTCATAAATAGTGAGAATAGCCCCACCCTACCAACCTTCGCATGAACCAAATCACCCACCGACATTTCCCCCACCTCCAAAAAGACCCCACCACCAGGGATATATTTCCCTCCCCACCCCTTTCCGCCTTCCACAAAGACTGTTCCCTCCGTGACTACCTGGTCAGGTCCACGCCCCCTACAACCCACCCTCCCATCCTGGCACCTTCCCCTGCCACTGCAGGAACTGCAAAACCTACGCCCACACCTCCTCCCTCACCTCCATCCAAGGCCCTAAAGGAGCCTTCCACATCCATCAAAGTTTTACCTGCACATCCACTAATATCATTTATTGTATCCGTTGCTCCCGATGTGGTCTGTTCTATATTGGGGAGACTGGGTGCCTCCTAGCAGAGCGCTTTGGGGAACATCTCCGGGACACCCGCACCAATCAACCACACCACCCCGTGGCCAAACATTTCAACTCCCCCTCCCACTCTGCTGAGGACAGGGAGGTCCTGGGCCTCCTTCACCGCCGCTCCCTCACCACCAGACGCCTGGAGGAAGAACGCCTCATCTTCCGCCTCGGAACACTTCAACCCCAGGGCATCAATGTGGACTTCAACAGTTTCCTCATTTCCCCTTCCCCCACCTCACCCTAGTTCCAAACTTCCAGCTCAGCACTGTCCCCATGACTTGTCCTATCTGCCTATCTTCTTTTCCACCTATCCACTCCACCCTCCTCCTTGACCTATCACTTCATCCCCTCCCCCACTCACCTATTGTACTCTATGCTACTTTCTCCCCACCCTCACCCTCCTCTAGCTTATCTCTCCACGCTTCAGGCTCTCTGCCTTTATTCCTGATGAAGGGCTTTTGCCCGAAACGTCGATTTTACTGCTGGTATTTGGGCTGGTCAGTGGCATGAAAGGTTATGGGCCAAGTGCTGGAAAGTAACTTGATAGTTGGGTAGTTGTTTTTGACTAGCGCACACTTGATGGGCCAAAGGGCTTCTTTCTGTGCTGTTGGGAGGCGATGGCCTCGTGGTATTATCACTGGACTGTTAATGTCGAGAAGCAGGTAATGATCTGGGGCCTTGGGTTTGAATCCTGGCATGGCAGAAGGTGGAATTTGGATACGGAATCTGGAATGACGCATCTAATGATGACTTTGAATCCATTGTCAGAAAAACCCATCTAGTTCAGTAATGTCCTTTAACGAAGGAAACTGTTGTCCTCACCTGGTCTGACCTACATGTGACTCCAGACCCACAGCAATGTGGTTGACTCTTAACTGCAATAAATGCTGGCCTAACCTGTGACACCCTCATCCTGTGAATCAATTTAAAAAAAGACATTTCTGATATATCATCCTTGTGATTTTTTTTGCATCCTATGTTGAAACTCTAATTATTGCCCATGTTACCTTTAGATTCAACTAGTTCAAAGCTCTCTTGGGTAGTGTCCCACCTTTCAGCCTCTCTAAACTTGAGCTCATTAAAATGACCGCCTGAATCTTAATTTATTCAAAGTCCTCAGTGCTCATTTGTGGTTGGCTCCAACTGGCAATGCTTTAATTTTAATTTTTTTTTCAAATCCCTTCAATGACCTCACTCCTCCCCATCTCCGTAACCTTATCCAACCCTCTGGTTTTCAAGGTTCTCTGGATCTTGCCAATTCTGGCATCTTGTGCATTTTCATCACCCACCATTGGCTGCTGTGCTTTCAGCCATTAGCCCTGAAGTCTGAAATTTCCTTCCTAAAGTGCTCTGCCTCTGTGAAGATGTTTCTTATTACCTACCTCTTTGACCAGTCCTAAGGTCTCCTTCTTGAACTGGTGTCATGTCTTAACATTCTCCCGTGAAGTACTTTGGCACATTTTGTTATCAACAGTCGTACATTAATGCAATTGTCAGAAACAAACCTCAATGTCATTATCAGCTTTAAAACCACAAATAATTATCAAAATCAGTTGACAAATAAAACTTGTTTCTTGTTATAAAGTATGGTTAATTCATTCTCAGGACATTGGCAAGACTGACAAAACCATCATCTGTTGCCAAACCCTCGTTGCCCTGAGATGCTGAGTCTTCATCCACTGCTCCAAGAAAGCTGTGGTGATGATCAGCCTTCTCCTTGGGCTACGGCAATCTGTCAGGTGAGCTGTTAATCTTTGGATACAACCACCCCCTTGGATTTCGATTGACTCATTTGTTGTTGTCACATGTACTGAGATCCAGTGAAAAGTGTTTTGCTTGCTATACGGGCTGATCGTACCATACATAATGCATCAGAATAGCAGAACAGAGTGCAGAATACAGTGTTACTGCTGCAAGGAAGGCGCAGAGCGAGAGATCAGAATTAACATTTGAGAGGTCTGTTCAAAAGCCTGATAACAGTGGGGAAGAAGCTTGTGGCAGTGGTCACGTTCCTGTAGGGAAGAAGGTCTGGGTTGAAGTCAGACCTGTCTTGGAGGTATATCTCAGCATGTCTGAACAGGTTGATCAAAATTACTCAAAACTACTTTCCAAGTTTTCGACTCGCCTACTCTTGGGAAAAAAAAACCTTGTCTATTTATCCTATCATGCCCCTCATGATTTTATAAACCTTGATAAGGTTATCCCTCAGCCTCCGATACTCTTCGGAAAATGGCCCCATCCTATTCAGCCTCTCCCGATAACTCACACCCTCCAAGCCTGGCAAGATCCTTGTAAATCTTTTCTGAACACTTTCAAGTTTCGCAACATCTTTCCCATAGCAGGGAGACCAGAATTGAACACAATATTCCAAAAGTGGCTGAACCAATGTCCTGTACAGCTGCAACATATCCAGTTGACTGGTTTGGGGCTGCAGTGGAAGCTGTCACAGTTTAAATGCCCAAATAGGAGCCCCCAGAGTGTTCATGATTGTGTTCAGTAAATTTATCAGTAATTCAGTGTTACCGATTAAGCACTTGGTGACATTACAGTGATAATTTATTATCTTGGCACGACAGTAAAAGATTTTGTACTCCACTGTATATAGAGTATATATAGGAGTAGGTCATTTCAGCTGCTCAAACTTCCTTCACTTTTACTGTCAGCAATACTATGACATCCATTATCTTTTAAAATTAATTATTTGCATTTTCTCCATATTTCTTAATAGCTATACTTTCCAAGTATATATTTCCATATTAAAGGGCCAATTGACTCAGTAATGTATGATCTTCAGGGACAATGGATTCTACATTTTAACAAACTTTGTGTGTTGACCTCTTTGTGCACCTTCTCTGCAGCCATAAAATTGTATTCTTCATTCTGTTCTCTTATACTTATGCACTTTGTATGGTATCATCTGCCTTTACTGCATGCAAAATAGGAAGTTGCATTACTAGTCAGAGAGGATATTACAGCTGTGCTGAAGGAGGGCACTATTGGAGGACTCGAGCAGTGAGGTAATATGGGCAGAGCTCAGAAATAGGAAGGTTGCGGTAACAATGTTGGGGCTGTACTACAGGCCTCCCAACAGTAAGCGTGAGATAGAGGTACAAATATGTAAACAGATTATGGAAAGATGTCGGAGCAACAGGGTGGTGGTGATAGGAGTTTTTAATTTTCCCAACATTGACTGGGATTCTCTTAGTGTTAGAAGTCTAGATGGAGCAGAATTTGTAAGGAGCATCCAGGATGGTTTTCGAGAGCAGTATGTAAATAGTCCAACTCGGGAACAGGCCATACTGGATCTGCTGTTGGGGAGTGAGCCCAGCCAGGTGGTTGAAGTTTCAGCAGGGGATTACTTTGGAAATAGTGATCACAATTTCGTAAGTTTTAGAATACTCGTGGACAAAAGATGAGAGTGGTCCGAAAGGAAGCGTGCTAAATTGGAAAAAGGCCAACTACAGCAAAATTCAGCAGGAGCTGGGGAATGTGGATTGGGAGCAGTTGTTTGATGGTAAATCCACATTTGATATGTGGGAGGCTTCTAAAGACAGTTGATTAGAGTGCAGGACAGACATGTCCCTGTGAAAATGAGGGACAGAAATGGCAAAATTAGGGAACCATGGATGACAGGTGAAATTGTGAGACTGGCTAAGAGCAAAAAGGAAGCACACATGAGCTCTAGGCAACTGAAAACAGACAAAGCTTTGGAAGAATATCGGGAAAGTAGTACCAATCCGAAACAAGAAATTCAGAGGGCAAAAAGGGGTCATGAATTATCTTTAGCAAACAGGGTTAAGGAAAGTCACAAAGCCTTTTATTCGTATATAAGGAGCAAGAGGGTAATGAGAGGAAGGGTTGGCCCACTCAAGGGCAAAGGAGGAAAGTTAAGCGTGGAGTCAGAGAAAATGAGTACTTTGCATTGGTATTCACTGAGGAGAGGGACACGATGGATGTTGAGGTGAGGGATAGATGTTTGATTACTCTAGGTCAAGTCGGCATAAGGAGGGAGGAAGTGTTGGGTATTCTAAAAGGCATTAAGGTGGACAAATTCCCTAGGTCCGATGGAATCTATCCCAGGTTACTGAGGGAAGCAAAAGAGAAAATAGCTGGGGCCTTATCTTTGCAGCATCTTGAACACGAGTGAGGTCCCGGAGGACTGGTGAATTGCTAATGTTGTCCCCTTGTGTAAGAAGGGTAGCAGGGATAATCCAGGTAATTATAGACTGGTGAGCCTGACATCAGTGGTAGGGAAGCTGCTGGAGAAGATACTGAGGGATAGGATCTATTTACATTTGGAATAAAATGGGCTTATCAGTGATAAGCAACATGGTTTTGTACAGGGAAGGCCACGTCTTACCAACTTAATAGAATTCTTTGAGGACGTGACAAAGTTGATTGATGAGGGAAGGGGTGCAGATGTCATATACATGCACTTCAGTAAGGCATTTGATAAGGTTCCCCATGGTAGGCTGATGGAGAAAGTGAAGTCACATGGGTCCAGAGTGTACTACTACATGGATAAAGAACTGGCTGGGCACCAGGAGACAGAGTAATAGTGGAAGGGAGTTTCTCAAAATGGAGAACTGTGACCAGTCATGTTCCACAGGGATCTGTGCTGGGACTATTGTTGTTTGTGATATACATAAATGATCTGGAGGAAGGGAAAGGTGGTCTGATTAACAAGTTTGCAGATGACACTAAGATTGGTGGAGTAGCAGATAGTGAAGGGGAATATATGAATGCAGAATAATATCGATAGATTGGAGAGTTGGGCAGAGAAATGGCAGATGGGAGTTCAATCTGGGCAAATGCGAGATGATACATTTTGGAAAATCCAATTCAAGAGCGAAGTAAATGGAAAAGCCCTGGGGAAAATTGATGTCATACAGTCATAGAGATGTACAGCATGGAACAGACCCTTCCGTCCAACCTGTCCATGCCGACCAGCTATCCTAACCTAATCTAGTCCTATTTGCCAGCACTTGGCCCATGTCCCTTCAATCTGGATCAGTGGTGCTGGAAGAGCACAGCAATTCAGGCAGCATCCGAGGACAGGCAAAATCGACGTTTCGGGCAAAAGCCCTTCATCAGGAATAAAGGCAGAGAGCCTGAAGCGTGGAGAGATAAGCTAGGGGAGGGTGGGGGTGGGGAGAGAGTGGCATAGAGTACAATAGGTCAGGGGGGAAGGAGATGAAGGTGATAGGTCAGGGAGGAGAGGGGGGAGTGGATAGGTGGAAAAGGAGCTGGGCAGGTCGGACAAGTCCGGACAGGTCAGGGGACCGAGTTTCTGGAGGTTAGAAGCTAGGATGAGGTGGGGGAAGGGGAAATGAGGAAACTGTTAAAATCCACATTGATGCCCTGGGGTTGAAGTGTTCCGAGGCGGAAGATGAGGCGTTCTTCCTCCAGGCATCTGGTGGTGAGGGAGCAGCGGTGGAGGAGGCCCAG
>NC_057752.1:9929819-9967264 GCF_004010195.1 Chiloscyllium plagiosum
TAACCCTCTTCGCTGTCCACTACACCTCCAATTTTAATGACATCTGCAAACTTACTAACTATACCTCTTATGCTCACATCCAAATCATTTAAATAAATGATGAAAAGTAGAGGACCCAGCACCGATCCTTGTGGCACTCCACTGGTCACAGGCCTCCAGTCTGAAAAGCAACCCTCCACCACCACCCTCTGTCTTCTACCATTGAGCCAGTTCTGCATCCAAATGGCTAGTTCTCCTTGCATTCCATGAGCTCTCACCTTGCTAACCAGTCTCCCATGGGGAACCTTGTCGAACACCTTACTGAAGTCCATATAGATCACATCTACCGCTCTGCCCTAATCAATCCTCTTTGTTACTTCTGTATGCAGAGATCTGGGTGTTCAGGTCCATTGTACTCTGAAAGTGGTCACGCAGGTTGATAGAGTGGTCAAGAAGGCATATGGCATGCTTTCCTTCATCGGACGGGGTATTGAGTGCAAGATTTGGCAGGTCATGTTACAGTTGTATAGGACTTTGGTTCGACCACCTTTGGAATACTGCATACAGTTCTGGTCGCCACATCACCAGAAGGATGTGGATGCTTTGGAGATGGTGCAAAGGAGGTTCACCGGGATATTGCCTGGTATGGAGGGCGCTAGCGATGAAGAGAGGTTGAGTAAATTAGGATTATTTTCATTAGAAAGACAGAGGTTAGGGGAGACCTGATTGAGATCTACAAAGTCATGAGAGGTATAGACAGGGTGGACAGCAAGAATCTTTTTCCCAGAATGGGGTTTAAGGGAGATATGCTGGAAAGTTCTTTACTCAGAGGGTGGTGGGTGCCTGGAATGCATTGCCAGTAGAGGTGGTAGAGGTGAGCACAATAGCGTCATTTAAGATGTATCTGGGTAGACAGATGAATGGGCAGTGAGCAAAGGGATACAGATCCTTAGAAAATAGGTGACAGGTTTAGATAGAGGATCTGGATCAGTGCAGGGCCTGTTCCTGTGCTGTAATTTCCTTTGCTCTTTGTTCTAAAACAAAAACTTTTCACTGTATCTATTTTGTCATAATTTTAATAAACTATTTTCTTATTTAATTCAGGTTGTATACCATGTGAGTATTTTTCACTTAACCAAAGAGTTTGCATAGACTTTATACATGGCTCCACAAATCTTACTTTTGCAACTCAGCACTTTATGTTTGAAACAAATCTGAAAGTCTATCATTTTTTAACAACCACTGTTCATGATTGGCACCACTTATGCCCATTGGAGAAATAGAAATAAATAGTTACTGGGAAAGAGCTTATAGGATATGTCAGTTTATAATTATCATCTGTTATTCAATCTGGTACACTATGCTGGTTGAATTAACATGACATTCAACTGGTTCCAGGTATACTTTTGCTGTGTAATACAGAACGTATTATAGTAGGAATTTATTAATAAACAGATGAAATTGATGTAGGATAACAACTTCTGTAGTGGGGAAAATGCTTGAGTCTATTATCAGGAAAGAAATAGCAAGGCATCTAGTTAGAAATTGTCCTGCTGGACAGATGCAGCATGGGTTCATTAAGGACAGATCATGCTTAACTAATCTACTGGAATTATATGAAGACGTTACGAGCACGGTGGACAATAGATACACAGTAGATGTGGTGTATCTAGATTTCCAAAAGGCATCCAGATGCCACACAAAAGGCTGTTGCGTATGATAAAGAGGCATGGCATTATGGGCAATGTATTAGCACAGACAGAGGATTGGTTAACTAGCAGGAAGCAAAGAGTGGGGATAAATGAGTGTTTTTTTCTGATTGGCAATCAGTGAATAGTGGTGTGCCTCAGGGATCAGTATTGGGACTGCAATTATTCATTATTTATATAAATGATTTGGAGTTGGGGACCATATGCAGTGTGTCAAAGTTTGCAGATGCAAAACGTGCAGAGGATTGTGAAAGTTTGCAAAGGGACATAGTTTAAGTGAGTGGACAAAGGTCTGGCAGATGGAGTATAATGTTAATAAATGTGAAGTCATGCATTTTGGTAGGAGTAACAGTAAAAAGGACTACTCCTTGAATGGTAAAAAAAAATGCCAGCATGCTGCTGTGCAGAGGGACCTGGGTGTCCTTGTGCATGAATTACAGAAGGTTGGTCTGCAGGTGCAACAAGTAATTAAGAAGGCACATGGAATTTTGTACTTCGTTGCTGAAGGGATTGAGTTTAAAAGCAGGGAGGTTATGTTGCAACTGTACAGGGTGCTGGTGAGGCCACACCTGGAGTACTGTGTGCAGGTTTGGTCTCCTTACTTGAGAAAGGATGTACTGGCACTGGAGGGGGTGTAGAGGAGGTTCACTAGGTTGATTTTGGAGTTGCAGGGGTTAGTTTATGAGGAGAGACTGAGTAGACTGGGATTATATTAATTGGAATTTAGAAGAATGAGGGGGGATCTTACAGAAATACATAAAATTATGAAGGGAATAGGTAGGATTGAAATAGATATTTCCACTGGTGGGTGAAACTAAGACAAGAGGGCAAAGCCTCAAAATTAGGGGGAGCAGATTTAGGACTAAATCGAGAAGGAATTTCTTCACCCAGAGGTTTGCGAATCTTTGGGATTCCCTGCCCAGTGAAGTGGTTGAGGCTTCCTCAGTAAATGTTTTTAAAGTTAAGATAGATAATTATTTGAACAGTAAAGGAATTAAGGGTTATGATGAGAGGGTGGGTAAGTGGAGCTGAGGCCATGAAAGGATCAGCCATGATCTTATTGAATGGTGGAGCAGGCTCGAAGGGCCAGATGGCCTACTCCTGCTCCTAGTTCTTGTGTTTTTATAAAATGGATCATAGTGAGTCAGAAGCCTGTTTTATGCACTGCCTGGGTTTCTTTTCCACCAATCTCAATTCCAGCCTTGGATGACTGTCTGTGTGGAGTTTCTTCCGGGTGCTCCGGTTTCCTCCCACATTCCAAAGATGTGCAGGTTAGGTGAATTGGCCATGCTAAATTGCCCGTAGTGTTAGGTGCTTTGGTCAGAGGGAAATGGGTCTGGGTGGGTTACTCTTTGGAGGGTCGGTGTGGACTGGTTGGGCTGAAGGGCCTGTTTACACACTGTAGGGAATCTAATCAAGAGAAAATTGAGCAGTGAAAAAATGGGCTGTCAATCCTGTTTGTTTTAAGCAATTGAACAAGACCAAGTTTACTCCTACATTCATTTTTATGTAAAGTTAACAATTTTTTTTATTATTTAATAATCAGTTGTAGTTGAGTAAAATACCTTTTGTCTAATTTTACACACAGAGGAATGATACCTCATCGTCAATGGGCAATATAAAGGCTTGACACTGTACAATGTAACTATATTCCCATCACTGTGAGAACATTAATTAAACATTTTATGCTTCTGATTCTCACTTTCTGGACTCATTCCATTGTTGGAGCTTTGTAACCAACAGAAGGACTGTATAGTGAAAACAATACCAAGCTGGGATTTCTTATATATTTTATTATGATCTTTATACAGAAAAAATCCACATTATCAATGAATTAGTTGTCACTCTTCAATCTATAAAATAACAGAAAAATATCAAAATTAACTGGAGAACAAATATTTATCAAAAGCCATACAATAAAATTGAGAACACTTTAGAAATAGCTGAGTATTCGTGAATACCTGAGATCTAAAATTAAATGACAAGTTTTGCCCGTCTATTTATATCCCCATAAGAGCCCTATGCTCCCCGTGTCACACATCATACCGTTGACAGGGCAATCTGAAAACTATCTTTCCTTGTACCTCTGTCTAACTGGTTTTATATGTATGAGAACAGAGTGGGTTGACTCATTCTTTCATCAAAGTTAAAAATCACGCAACACCAGGTTATAGAATGATGAAAGAAAGATGTGGAGATGCCAGTGTTGGACTGGGGTGTGCAAAGTTAAAAGTCACACTACACCAGGTTATAGTCCAACAGGTTTATTTGGAAGCACTAGCTTTCAGAACGCTGCTCCTTCATCAGGTAGTGTGGAGCAGGACCATAATACACAGAATTTATAGCAAAAGATCACAATATCATGCAACAGAAATGATATATTGCACAAACCTAGATTGTTGTTAAGTCTTACATCTTTTAGAATGGGTTGCAGGTTTCAGTTCATTAATACGTAAATCCCAGAACTTCTTTTAAGTCACATTCTCAAGATAACTAAAGTTTTTATAAAAAAAGTGACATCTCAGCTCAGACAATGCATTAAAGCTGTGAGGTTAGAGCTGTCTGATTTCCAAAGTGGAATTTATAAAATATTACATGGATTGACTGCCTGTAGATTGTGCAATTTTTGAGCAAAATAGAATGTACCTGCAAATATAGCTCTGCAAATACAAATTCACCCCTTAGACTTATATGTGCGTGCATGTGCATGAGAGAGAGAGTGTGTGAGTGCATGTGAGAGAATGTGTGTTTAAGCTTGGTAAAGTGCGTGTATGAGTGTGATGGAATATAAGCCTGTGAGAGGGTGTGCGCGTGGGTGAGTGTGTGGGGCGTGTATGTCTGTGTGTATGAGAGAGGGTCTGCGTGAGTGTGTGAGAATAGAAGAGAGTGTGTGTGTGTGTCCAAGGCGGACTTCGGGATGGGCAACAATGCAAAGTGGCTGAGCAGAGGCTGATAGCCAAGTGCGGTACCGATGAGGATGGCCTCAACCAGGACCTTGGGTTCATGTCACATTACAGGTGACCCCACTACACTATACACTCTCTCACACACATACACACAAGCACACACACACTCTTATATGCTCACTCACGTAGACCCTCTCTCATACACACACACACATATACCCCCCACACTCACAGGCTTCTTCTCCATCACAATCACTCACACATTTTACCAGGTTTGCAAACACACACTATCATGTACTCACACGCACCTCACTCTATCTCTCTCTCTTTCTCTTCCATGCGCACGTGTGCGCACACACAGGTAACACACACACACACACATAAGTCTATGGGGTGAATTTGTAGTTGCAGAAACATTCTATTTTGCTCAAAAAATGCACAATCTGCAGGCAGTCAATCGATGTAATATTTTGTAAATTCCACTTTGGAAAGAGAACCAGTCTGACTCAAGATTGGGATACAGACAGATTCTAACCTCACACCTTTAATGCATTGTCTGAGCTGAGATAGCCATAGAGTCAGAGAGATGTACAGCACAGAAACAGACCCTTCGGTCCAACTCGTCCATGCCAACCAGATATCCAATCTAGTCCCATCTGCCAGCACCCGGCCCATATCCCTCCAAACCCTTCCTATTCATATACACATCCAAATGCCTTTTAAATGTTGCAATTTACCAGCCTCCACCAATTCCTCTGGCAGCTCATTCCATACACGTACCACCCTCTGTGTGAAAAAGTTTCTTTTATATCTTTCCCCTCTCACCCTAAACCTATGCCCTCCAGTTCTGCACTCCCCCACCCCAGGAAATGACCTTGTCTATTTATCCTGTCCATGCCCATCATGATTTTATAAACCTCTATAAGGTCACCCCTCAGCCTCTGACACTCCAGGGAAAACAGCCCCAGCCTATTCAACCTCTCTCTATAGCTCAAATCCTGCAACGGTGGCAATATCCTTGTACATCTTTTCTGAACCCTTTCAAGTTTCACAACATCTTTCCGATAGGAAGGAGACCAGAATTGCACGCAATATTCCAACAGTGGCCTAACCAATGTCCTGTACAGCCACAACATGACCTCGCAACTCCTGTAACCAATACTCTGACCAATAAAGGAAAGCATACCAAACGCCTTCTTCACTATCCTATCTATCTGCGACACCATTTTCAAGGAGCTATGAACCTGCACTCCTAGGTCTCTTTGTTCAGCAACACTCCCTAGGACCTTACCATTAAGTGCATAAGTCCTGCTAAGATTTGCTTTCCCAAAATGCAGCACCTCACATTTATCTAAATTAAACTCCATCTGCCACTTCTCAGCCCATTGGCCCATCTGGTCCAGATCCTGTTGTAATCTGAGGTAACCCTCTTCGCTGTCCACTACACCTCCAATTTTGGTGTCATCTGCAAACTTACTAACTGTACCTCTTATGCTCGCATTCAAATCATTTATATAAATGATGAAACGTAGTGGACCCAGCACCAATCCTTGTGGAACTCAATGGGTCACAGGGCTCCAGTTTGAAAAACAACCCTCCACCACCCTCTGTCTTCAATCATTGAGCCAGTTCTGTATCCAAATGGCTAGTTCTCCTTGTAGTCCATGAGATCTAACCTTGCTAACCAGTCTCCCAAGGGGAATCTTGTCGAAAGCCTTACTGATGTCCATATAGATCACATCTATATGCCCTCATCAATCCTGTTTGTTACTTCTTCAAAAAACTCAGTCAAATTTGTGAGACAGGATTTCCCACACACAAAGCCATGTTGACTATCCCTAATCAGTCCTTGCTTTTCCAAATACATGTACATCCTGTCCCTCAGGATTCCCTCCAACAACTTGCCCACCACCGACGTCAGGCTCACTGGTCTATAGTTCCCTGGCTTGTCCTTACCACCCTTTTTAAACAGTGGCACCACGTTAGCCAACCTCCAGTCTTCCAGCACCTCACCTGTGACTATCGATGATACAAATATCTCAGCAAGAGGCCCAGCAATCACTTCCCCAGCTTCCCACAGAGTTCTAGGGTACACCTGATCAGATCCTAGGGATTTATCCACCTTTATGCATTTCAAGACATCCAGCACTTCCTCCTCTGTAATATGGACATTTTTCAAGACGTCATCATCTATTTCCCTACATTCTATACCTTCCATTTCCTTTCCCACCAGTAAACACTGATGCAAAATACTCATTTAGTATCTCCCCCATCTCCTGCAGCTCCACACAAAGTCCACCTTGCTGATCTTTGAAGGGCCCTATTCTCTCCCTCGTTACTCTTTTGTCCTTAATGTCCTTAACTCTATTTGCCAAAGCTATCTATGTCTCCTTTTTGCCCTCCTGATTTCTCTCTTCAATGTACTCCTACTGCCTTTATATTCTTCGAAAGATTTTGTCACCTTTTTTTTTAATAAAACCTTAAGTTATCTTGAGAATGTGACTTAAAAGAAGTTCTGGGATTTATATATTAATGAACCGAAACCTGCAACCCATTTTAAAAGATGAAGGACTTTACAACAATCTAGGTTTGTTCAATATATCATTTCTGTTGCATGACACTGTGATCTTTTGCTATAAATTCTGTGTATTATGGTCCTGCTCCACACTACCTGATGAAGGAGCAGCGTTCTGAAAGCTAGTGCTTCCAAATAAACCTGTTGGACTATAACCTGGTGTAGTGTGACTTTTAACTTTGCACACCCCAGTCCAACACTGGCACCTCCACATCTTTCTTTCATCATTCTTTCCTTTGCTAATGAGGAGGCTCAGTTTTATCTGTTACTACACCCTTGTGAAGAAACTTGCAATTAAAGGGAATTCTGGGCAAAAAAATACCAATGAACTATCACACCACGGAGCTAGTGTGCCCACACAATTCAGGGCTCTGCCTAACTATCCAATCTGCAGTGATGTCTCATAATCTGAGAGAGAAAATTACTCTGTACCAAGCAATTTATTGGGGTATCCAAGTAAGTTTTAAGTAAAACAACCTCACCTCAATGTCACAACTGAAACATAAATATGTTGTCACTCACGTTTATTTTTAATTCTTTGTGTTCCAGCCAGCTCACTAAGCTCTGCAATTTCATGTTCTAGGGTTGCAATTTCTGCATCTTTCTCCTTCAGGCTAAAAGTAAGAAAATGATCTGTACAGTAATTGTAGTATAAGGTTTACGTTGTATCTCTTGTTCTGGTGCGAGGCAGATAGCTTGTAACATTGAGTATAAATGTGATGTCAATAATATACAATCCAAAAATGCCTACCTGCCTGGAGTTTTAACCAAAGTTCCAATCCATCATCAAAAATGGTGAGCAAGAACAACCACCGAGAAAGAACAGTGAGAAAAACAGGGGAAGAGAAAAGGGCAGCTGCTCAAGCCAACAATCTTCCATCATCAGTACCAACTTGCAAAGTATATTCTCATTGCAGGACAGCCTGTAAGGCTAAAACAGCACTCATAACCCACTGTACTGTGTACAGTCCTGGTCCCAATATAGAGTCAAAGATGACTTAATTGAAACGTAATATGAATTGACTGGGTGGATGTGGAAAAGGATGCTTCCTCTTGTGGGTGAATCTTGAACGAGGAGTCAGAATTTAAAAATAAGGTGCACCCATTTAAAACAGAAATGAGGAAATATTTTTCTCTAAGTTGAGAATCTTTGGAATTCTGTCCCTCAAAAGGCAGTGGATGCAGAATCTTTAAATATTTTGAAGACAGAGGTCGATAGACTCTTGATGACTAAGGCAATGAAAAGCTATTGGGGATATGCAAGAATATAGAGTGGAGGTTAAAATCAGGTCAGCTATGATCTTATTGAATGGCAGAGTGGCCTACTCTTGTTTCTTGTCTGCATGTTCAATGTTTATCATGACTTGAATAAAACAGTGTAGAGATACACAGTTAAAACTTGGGGGCTATGAATTACGGGATTAGTATTTTCGATTAAAACAGCTTTACAAACATGAAATCAAATACATGATTTTCAGGTGATAAAATACTTTACCTGTTTTCCAGTTGTTCCACTGCTTCTAATTTTGTGAGCTAGAATAATGGGAAAAAATAATATCATAATGGTGGAATGAGAAAATACCATTTGTCCCATTCAATTTTCTGTGTAAACCAGTTGTCGTTTCAGGACCTGTTTCACAATTTGTCATCTATTTCTAACCTTATATCTCTGCCCTGTACTCTTTAATAAGTACGGTAGTAACACTTTTATAGCACTTTTTTGTGCCACGCTTCAGTCCCTGCTTGGTTCAGTGTGAATAAGTTTTTATACTTAGCTGTTTCTTGAAATACAGGGTACTCAGACATAAACCAATATCTATATATAAACGCTGCTAGTTTATGAAATGAACCAACTAAGTGATGAATGCTTGTATCATTACTGAATGAACTGAGCTTAATCTTTCAAATTTCCTTCTCCTTCCAGTGTAAAACACTGATCTATATTTGATACTCTCCATTGATAGCATGGCTAATCTCTGCGAGCAATCATGGGTATGAAAGTGCATGCAACAGCAGCATTGCACAGCATGTTATTACACCAAATTGTGTTGTTCCAATGCTTGCTGTGAAAGAATTATAAGAATATTCAGATTTAGTATTACAAATAGTTGTTTGGTAATACATAACTTGGAATATTGCTGTAAAAGATTTATTTTGTCAAAGCTTTTTATCTTGTACTGATCAGGACAATTTGCGAGAATACCAATAAAGGGGAAAACCAACATTTATTCTGTGTGAGAGAATGCAGAAGTTAATGATGATTGACTTGGCAGCCCTTTTTGAATTACATAAATACAGATATTTCGGCTATCCTAACAAGGGCTTTTATTTAATTGAGATTACAAACCTGGCTGGTCCGCGGCCCCTCGGGGGAGGAATCCCGCACGAATACGGGTTTTATCATATCTGATGCTAACACATCCCGAGCATGTAAGAGACTTAAATATACACCCTGGTTAGTTGTAGGTTAGATTAGTAGATAGTTGAGTTTTGCTTGTTTGTTTTTTTTTCTTTTCGGGTTTTTTTTTGTTGTTTTGTTTTTTTTGTCAAATTTTGGCTATTGTATATTTGAGCTAATTGTATATCAATGTTTATATCTGAGAGTTTTGTTTATTTTTGTAAACTTGTAAAAATGTTAAATTTCTAATAAAAATATCTATTAAAAAAAATGATGATTGACTGTTGACAGCCAGGCTTTAAATTTCAAACCAGTAGGTACTGAATCAGCGAATAGCTGCTACTTATTTTTGAGTTAGAACAGGTGCAGAGTGTGCACATATGATCTTTCTGTCTGTAAATAAAAGGGCCCTGTGTATTAATATAAGTAGCTTTCAGTTTACATAAGTGCACCACATTGCAAAGTTGAATTGGTTGTCAGTGTAATTCTTCACTCACTCAGGATTTCTAGCAAGTGCTGTCCAAATGCAGAAGCACATCTAATGTTGGACAATGCATTGCGTGTTTGGCAAGCACAGGCTGTTTGGACATGGTCATTACCTTGAACAGCCCGAGGGGTTTTCTGTTTGATAGAATGCATCAATCTTTGGGATGTACAGCCGACATACAGCTTTCACGTCAGCAATGAAACTCATATACCACATTACTTATTTGTGTGATAGGCACAATGTCTTTTTGGCTTGATGACAATATCCTCTTAATGGTGGGCAACACCCATCTTGTTATTGCATAATGAAACAACTAACCTCATTTGTTGCTGGAACATTTGCGATACTTTAACCTCCCTGGGTAACCTAAGGTAAACTGGCCACTCTTCAGGGCTCAGAGTAACTTTTCATGAGATTGAGTGATATACATCAACAAATGATCTTATCAAGGTACCTATTATCCTGCAGGCTGTGTTTGATCCTTCGCATTTCAGCATCAGGTTTGCATGGTGAACAAATGACTTGAGCCCTATTTAGGTTAGCGATAATGCCACTTCTTAGCATTTTAACACTGTAATAATCCCAATGTGTATACAGACCAGTGAAGGTAGGTTTGTGGCAGACAGTAGTGGAGAACCCTTGGTTGACTTCTTTAACAGATCAAGGAAAGGCAGCTATTTTGATTATTCCATTTCAAATGTAAATTTGAGTATAGGAATGGACTCCATTAAGGCATAAAAGGACTTTCTTACATACAGCTGTGGTCTCAAATGTAGCAAACATTTCATATACATTTGGAAATCTGAAAGTGGTAGCAAGTTAAGTATCATTCAGTCAAATACGCATTTCTGATGGAATGCAAAGACATTTGTAAGAGCTGTGATTTGCAGGGTCTACAGTGTCGTACTATTTGTTTGGGTGTACATGATGACATTGAGCCTGAACTCAACTGCTGAGTTGATAATTTCAGTGAATACTGGTTGATACAATGGTGATGGGTCAAGATCACTATGATGTAGAGCTACAACGTAGATGTCTTTGACTTCCTTCAGTAGTACATTGGTGAATAGCTAGCATTATCAAAGTTAAGAGGTGGTCTCTGAATTGCCATTAATATGCAAGTCCTGTGCAGTCCTCGCAAAGATGAAGGAATTCCTTCATCAAGTGGATAACCTGCTCAAAATGGTTGTAGCAATTCATCCAACCATTTGGCCAGTTCATGTTATGCAGAATCAATCAAAGATAGGCTGTAAAGGGACACAACTTTTGTGTCTTGGGCAGCCTGTACATAAGTGGCATTACATTGTATGGTGAAGGATTCCTTCAGCTTTGCGTATCTCTGATGGAATGGCATTTAACCTCCTCCCTCTTTCCATATATAGATGATGTTTGCAGAAAGCAAAGTACTGACCACACTCGAAAAGCCCACCCTGACAAAACCTGCAACATAGTGTCCAACGTTAGAAGTGATTCTGCAATTGGATAGTATTTGCTGGATCATCTTGAGTGTCCAAAGAATTACACTGACAACCAATTCAGGATTGTCAGTTGGGCTTGCAGTGTGGTGCACCTACATGTGCTAGAACATAATAATTACACAGGGCCAACTCTTTGTGGCAGACAGTAAGATCATGTGTATGCATTGCACCAGAGCTGAAAATGTGTTGCTGGAAAAGCGCAGCAGGTCAGGCAGCATCCAAGGAACAGGAGAATCGGCGTTTCGGACACAAGCCCTTCTTCAGGAATGCATTGCACCAGTTTCATCTCAACAAAATCGCTGAATAGCCATTCTGTGGTTCATTTTTCAGTGCACGGCCCTGAACAATCACAACCAATCTGACTGGTTTGAAATCCTAACAGTCAATCATTAACTGCTGTATTTGGCCATGGCAACGCCTCTACCAATCAATCAACACTCTCCTCATACGGTTGGTTTCCCCTTTATCAGTATTCATGTGAAGTATCCTGATGAGTGTAAGATGGAAAGCCTAAACAAAATATGTTGTTTTTCAGCAATATTTGGCATTGTCTTGTACCATAGGGCTGATTCTGCAGTGATCCACTCGGTGAACAGCTTCTTGCTAGCAGCATCTCTGACCTGTGGAATCAAGAAAATTGGCCTCAGCACATTTCAGCGCTGTGATCCTGATTCTGTTGGAGAAAAATAATTTAATTTTTGAAGTAATGGACATTAAAAATCCCATGGCATTAACCAATGCAGGACAGAGTTCTCCTGGTTGTCTAAACAAGGTCTGTCAGTTTAGCAACATCGAAAGCAAACTAACTCATCATTCAACCTATTACCGTCCACACAGAACAGCAATTGCACATTCATTTCAAAATTAATTAATTGGGTGAAATGCGAAATGTTTCAACTTGATAAGATAATACATAAATGCAAGTATAATTCCATATATAGTTCCCAGATAAACTTTCTGCACTGTCTGCCCATTTTTGTGGCACAATTCAAGGAGTTGCATCGGGAAATATTGCAAAGATCAGTTAGAGTAGACCTTTCCCCAGTTTAGTGCTTGTCTATTTACAGCCTTTGTTTCCATTGATTGGCATAAACAAAATGTAAATATTAATTTTGGGTGGTTACAGTCTACCGTCTATTTCCTGCTCCTCTTTTGTGCAGGACATGAGATAGAGCTAGGTGGCAGTCTTTACATGAAAGATAATGGAAGTAGTACATTATATTAAAGTAAACTGTTCCAACCATTTCTCACCTGATTTTTTAAAATGTTTTATTGTGCTAATTGTCAGCTATTTATTTTCAGCCATTATCAGCACCCACAGATTTCCCAATGGGAATCTCCCTATCAATCCCTTCCAATAGATTGGAGTTGGGGAGACATCATTTGTTGACAGCAAATTTGCTCTAGGTCAAGCGACAAGCAGTTCTTTTCAGCCTAAGCAAATGCACCTTTTTTTTTTTGTTTATTGTTTCTTCAGTCTTCCTGTTGTTCATTACAAGTTAACAAGTGGTGCTCACACATTCAACATGGCAAGATGCGTTATGTTGGGCATTAGGGAAAGAGTAGCATTCCTTCAGACAAGGTTCAAACATGGGATGGTGCAAAAAACGGGCAGTCTCTGTATGTTCATCATTGCAATGACAGGTGATCAGACAGGTAGTGATGTACAGTGTCAATAATGTTGTGAATGTAATCTTCTATTTCCAATGAAGTAGCACTCATGTCACATATGTGCCCGCAAAAGTTTTTCTGTTTTTTGTTTCCCTTTTCCTATATCAAGTGTGAAGGGCTATGGGTATTCCTGGTTGGCAACGTTTGGACTGGTGCACAGGCTGAGCTTTAAATTTGGCACCAAAACAGGCATTCTGGATGTTGCCATAGGGGTAAGCACTTTGGCCATTGGCAAGTGCATGATCACACAAGCATGACAAGATGAGCAATTAAGAATTACATGAGGCAATAGAGGGAAACCTTCGGTATATTCTCTGAAATTGAAATTTAATTATGTTTGGTAAAATTCAGCCCACGGTTTGTTCTCCGGCAGTGTGTTGTATAATGAGATGAGAACAGAGAGTAGCAGGCTTCAGTTGGCATCTGCCCTTCTACTTCTCCACATCCAGCACACTCTCTGGCCTCCCTCCCCAGACTTGGAAAGCTGCCTGTCAAGGGGAGGCAGCAGTTACTGATCAAAGATTTGGTAGTCCACTAACTCTTCTAGCTTTCCATTCCAAAGTGGTGGGTTGGCTTGCTGACAAAAGAATGGCAAAATTGCTGCCATGAAGTTAAAAAATCTATTATTATAATCGATACAACAACTGCTGCATACAAAAGCAGCTACATTCCATGAATGGGTCCCAAGAAGAACACATAGAAGGTTGCAAGTAAAGGAACCTGTTTATGTGAAGGCTATGATAAGGGAAGCTATCCTGCCTCAGGTGTCAGTGATAAGCAATTCAAACACTTCAATAACGTATATCATGGAAAGATGATCAGGGAAATAAATGAGAGATGCTTGAGAACCATGGCTGATTCCTCTTATCCTGCCTGACCTCATAGAAATCTCTCCCTTAAACCTGAACTTGACATTTCAAGTGTCTAGAATGCTATAAGTCTAAATTAGGTTTCTACAAATTAATTCATAGCTAGCCTTAAAGTAAAACTTGCACTTTGAAATTCTGTACGTGAGCGTGGCGAGCAGGTTCATTTTCAGGAGTTACACCAACAGAACAGCCTAATTAAGGCCCAGCTGAAAATGGATCTTCATTAACTGGCACAGCTAGGCCCCTTCTGATAGAAGGATATACAAATTCACAACGAAGTAGCACTTGAATGCAACTTCAGAGTATTGGAGCTGACCATCTCAGATTGAAGTGATGGCAGAAGAGTTGTTTGGTTGCTTTCAACTAAACAAAGCACCTTATTGGCAAGTATATCTAACTTTCAGTTTGAGTTTAGGTCCATGGTAGTTTTAACCCTTTTTCCTAAAAAGAGCTTGTTAAGTACAAGATTGATACTCAACATTAAACAAGTACAATAATGTACTCAAAAAAGGGATTTGTCAAGTGTGAAAGATAGGGACACGAGTGATTTAACTAATAAGTTAAGATACGATAGTGATGGCAGGACAAACTACGTGTTATGCTGCAGCATGTGGGAGCTGTTAGACACCATGTTGATCCACATTGAACTCATTTGTAGTACGTTTTTGCAGATTGAGTAACTTTGGAGCAGAGTTGAGGAGTTTGAGTTTGAGCAGCAGATATTGCATCACATCAGGGTCACATTGCATCAGGAGGCAGTCACAATCCTAGGATTAGGTAATTCAAACTTGGTCTGTAATCAAGGACAGAAGGTGCAAGTGTAAGGGACACAGGCATTGGGGGGGGGGAGGCTGAAAGGACAGTTTTGAGCATCTTTCATCTGAGAAACCATCCAATAGTTAGAGGTTCTTGCAAGCTGTGTAGATGAGAGCAGGGACTGCAGGGTGAGTGAACTGACTAGGGCACTGTGGTATAGGGAGCCAGTCAAGTAGGGAAGGAAGTAGTGTACAATATAGTTAGGGGTAGTTAAGGGGATATTGTTCCCTCCAGCCAGGAGTGAGAGTGCTGAAGGTTGTGTTGCCTGCCTAATGCCAGGGTTAAAGGACATCTCCTCAGGGCTCAAAAGGAAATTAGAGTGGAGGGGAGGGATCCAGTAGTCATCGATGTTGGTACTAAACAATATTAATAGGATTAGAAAGGAGGTTTTGCTTGAAGATTTTGAACAATTCAACTAAATTAGAAAGCAAAACAAGGTAATAATCTCAGGATTACTAACTGAGTCATAGGTAAATTAGGATTGGGTAAATAAAAAGTCAAAAGGAATTAAATGCATCAAAGACTGATGTGGGAGGAGGAGTTTAAATTCATGGGGGAAAGGATGCTGTTCTGATGGCGCAGGCTTCTCGAACCGTACTGAGACCAGTGTCCTGGAAAATCACCGAGGGAGTTTGGTTTGGGGGGTGGTGGCAGGCAGGGGAAGAAGAGAGAGAAGGGAAAGGAGAGAAAAAAAATACAAAGGCTCACAAAAAGAAACAAAAACAAGGATTTGGGGGCATTGCAGGGCAATTTCAGGCAGTATAGTCGTCAGTGGTTAGCACTGCTGCCTCACCAATGTCAGGGACCCGGATTCGATTCCAGCCGCAGGTGACTGTCTCTGGAAAGTTGGCACATTCTCCCAGTGTCTGTGTGGGTTTCCACAGGGTGCTCCAGTTTCCTCCCACAATCTAAAGATGTACAGGTTAGGTGGATTAGTTATGGTTAATGCAGAGTCATGGGAATGGTGGGGGCTCCTCTTCAGAGAGTTGGTACAGACATGATAGACTGAATGGCCTCTTTCCATAATTCTATGATTCTTTGCTGAACATTTAAAAAATTAAGAGTAATGCGAAAATGGCAGCATTAGTGGTTCTTTCATTTATATAGTTCTGAATAAAAGTGACTTAACTGCACAAGAGAGGTTATTGGGTATGATCATACAACCACATTTCTAATGGGTACACAGAGTCTGAGCTTGGAACTAAACATTCAGGAATGTGAATTTTCAAAAAGACAGGTGGGGAGGAAAAGGTGGCAAAGTAGTTTTGTTAGTATTACGTGAAGAAAGTATAATAGCAAATTATCTAGGTCAGATGATGTAGAATCCAGATGGGTGGAGATAAGAAATAATAAGGAGAGGACAACATTGGTGGTCATAGTCTACAAGTCCACTATCAGCAGCTATACTGTAGAATTGAATAAATCAGGAGATAATGAAGGCATGCGAGAAAGGCAGTACATGAATGATGGGCACCTTTAATCTTCATGTAGATTTTGGAAGTTGGGGGGGGGGGGGGAAATCAAGCCGGCACAAAGATTGCCACAAGAAAGCAATGTGCAATCTTTGTCAGGGGTAATATTACCCCTGACAGCCTCCAGTCTTTTTCGGACCTTCAAGGCAACCAAAGCAACACTGTTCTCAATGCACTTCCCTATTACAAGTGTCAATTCAGAGACATCTGCTCAAAAGAATTCTCTTTCTTCCTCATGGGAACACCGACAGCAAGATTGAATATGCAGTGGACCAGGATCTGCTTTGGCTAAAACGGACTCTTTTGAGCGGTACCAAATCTCTACAGCAGATGGCAAAGATGCCTCTTTTTCCTCAAGTGTTGTCTCATCAGCCTCTGCTGCTGTCCAGTGTAACCTTTTTCATTGTCTTCTGCATTTGCCAGAAACAGTCTTTTTCAGATAATGAAATTGTGTAGCACACAACAGACACTATAACCAGACAGGTGCCAGACAGAACTATATTTAAATACACTCCAGATCTAAGCACCTGAAGAGAGCCATTGGAGTGCTTCTCGTCTATTCTATATCAATCTTGGTACAGGATTCATTATATCAATGTTGTAGGGTCTTTGAGATCCCCAGTAGTATCATTACCCAGTGTTACAGATAGCAGCCCTTGGCACAGAGCAACTGTCTTGGGCCTGTGAACTGTGATAGGAATTTAGAGTTCCGTAACACACAAGAATTATGACAGCTTCCTCTATAATAACTACTGAAATGGTGTGCTTGGCAT
This sequence comes from Chiloscyllium plagiosum, assembly GCF_004010195.1. Classification (NCBI taxonomy): domain Eukaryota; kingdom Metazoa; phylum Chordata; class Chondrichthyes; order Orectolobiformes; family Hemiscylliidae; genus Chiloscyllium; species Chiloscyllium plagiosum. Next base: position 9,946,953 of record NC_057752.1, read on the forward strand.
TACACACCAGCTTCAGATTAAATAAATTACATGTTTTCATATTGGAAAAATTATGTTCTGCAGGACACACATGGTGGCACAAGTTCCTGTAATGACCATCCAGTCCTTAAGAAATTCAAGAAGTCAGTAAAATTGTCCTATGCATTGTGCCAGGACCAGTAGGTGTGAGGTAACTGGGTAACTTGTACAAATAAGACGTCTATAACCTGCATTATGCACTGGTATAAAGCCAATTGGTTCATATGATATGTCACCAATGCTCCCTTGGGGAAAAAAAAACCCTGAAGAATACAAATGCAACATTTCTTTTCATGGTCATTGACAATGTGCTTTTTATTTACTCGGGGGATATAGGCATCGCTGGCTGGCCAGCACCTTTTTTTTAAACTGCCCGTTCCCTAGCTGCCATTGAGAAGGTGGTGGTGATGAGCTGCCTTCTTGAACCGCTGCAGTCTGAATACTGTAAGGTGACCTACAATCCTGTTAGGGAGAGAATTCCAGGACTCTGACCCAGTGAGACTGAAGGAACAGTGATATATTTCCAAGTCAGGATGGAGAGTAGCTTGGAGGGGAACTTGCAGGGGGCAATGTTCCCATGTATCTGCTGCCCTTGTCCTTCAAAATGGTCATCTGTTTAGAAGGTTCTGTTTAAAGGATCTTTGGTGAATTTTTGCAGGCTGCTTTGTCCTGGATGCTGTCCAAGTTTTAAAAGAATTAATTTATTTATTCATTTGTGGGATGTGGGCATTGCTGGCTGGCCAGCATTTATTGCCTGTCCCTAGTTGCCCTTGAGAAGGTGGTGGTGAGCTGCCTTCTTGAACCACTGCAGTGGGTTGACCCACAATGCCCTTCGGGAGGCAATTCCAGGATTTGGACCCAGTGACAATGAAGAAATAGCGATATATTTCCACATCAGGGTGGTGAGGGGCTCGGAGGGGAACTTGAAGGTGGTGTTCCCATATATCTGCTGCCCTGGTTCTTCCAGATGGAAGTGGTCATGGGTTTGGAAGGTGCTGTCTGAGGATCTTTGGTGAATTTCTGTAGTGCACCTTGTCGATAGTACACACTGCTGCAACTGGGCATCGATGGTGAAGCGAGTGGATACTTGTGGATGTGGTGCCAATCAAGCAGGCTACTTAAGCGAGTGGATACTTGTGGATGTGGTGCCAATCAAGCAGGCTACTTTGTCCTGGATGGTATCAAACTTCTTGAGTGTTGTTGGAGCTGCACTCATCCAGGCAAGTGGGGAATATTCAATCACTCTCCTGACTTGTGCCTTGTAGATGGTGGACTGTTTCTGGTCAATGGTAACCCCCAAGGATGTCTATAGTGGGAGTTTCAGTGATGGTACCACCATAGAATGTCAAGGGGCAGTGGTTAGATTGTCTCTTGTTGGAGATGGTCATTTCCTGGCATTTGTATAGTGCAAATGTTACTTTCCACTTGTCAGCTCAAGCCAGCATATTGTCCAGATCTTGTTTCGTTTAAACATGGGCTGCTTCAGTATCTGAGGAGTTGCGAAGGGTGCTGAACATTGTGTGATTAAGACTGCTTCAGGTCAATGTGGTTTCCAGGAATAAGTTGCTGGCAAAACCAATTGCCTTTCATGAAAAACACAGCCTCTCAAAGTATTGGCTACTCATCAGGTCGAGATCGGAGCACCCAGTTTTAATAGGCACAATGGCATAATGATCGCAGGTGAGAGTCTGGTAGTCCTGAGTTCACCAAGCTGATCTGATCATACTTTTTTTTCTTTATTAGAGAAGAGGAATGTCACAGCAAAATGGCACTGTGGCTTAGATGGAATAGGTCTTTAAAAAAAAGAGATTAAATCTGTGGGGCAGTGCTCCAGGTATCTCCTCAAGGTTCACAAAGCTGCAGCAAAATAAATGAATGAATAAATGGTTCAGAGAAAGGAACAACCAAAAAATAGTGCTTTTTATGTATCTCTGTCGGCCCACTGACAATGAACAACCTGCAGTGATTCTTAGATACTCATTGTTTCGTGAAGACAGAGGACAGCTAGTTAGAAGAGAAATGCAGCATTATATGTTGTATACTGACTTGAACACAATTAGCTTGCTGAAAGAAGATCTACTTGCAGGCACTGCACGATGCAAAAATCAGTAGGGAGTGTTAAGAAAATTCTACCGGACCTCAGGGATCCAAAGAATAGCCTCTCTATCCCTTTCCTCAGCTATCTCCTCCAAATTAGCTACAAAAATGGGAAAAATTCTCACCTTTTGAGATGCACTACAAATCTGTTTTCCCATTTGCCTGTCTTGTCAAGCTGCAGGAAGCCATTAAAAACGTGTCGGCACCAGTTAATATCCACAAATAGGTCAGCTAGCACATCACAGGTATTCATGATCATTGGCAAGTATTATTCAGCTGACTGTGGAGACCACAATGGGGAATCAACTCATTTTATATTGATGTATGGAAATGCAGTTCTTCCTATTTCTGCTCAGGATTCTACGCTCATGTGTGGTGGAATGCTTTCAGTGAAGCTCTCAATGTTAGAAAGGGGGTGTATATATATATATTCTAACATTAATTTAGAAGTATATTGCTCTCTACCTTCAAGAATCTTGCCTTTACTTTGATGTGCCTTTTTTCTTTCTCTGTTTCCTAAATGTTAAAGTAAATCAACAAACCAAATTTACAAACAATAATAAAAAGTATTAAAAAATGGTTTGTCGTGTAAACTATAAATAAAAGTAGCTGTCTATGGTGATTGAGGGCAACAAAAAAAATGGCTCATGTCTTCCTGTAGAAGCAAGGAGATATTTAGCAGAGTTTTCCCCTCACTTTTAATTGGTTAAATTGGTGAAAAGTGACACAGAGTATACATGTTTGTGGATAGAGTGGTCTGAATTAAAAGCACTCTTATTCCATGGATGTCAATCTGTTAAGATGACTTTTTTTTAAAAAAGCTGGGGGTTAGAAGAGGAAGATGAGTGTTTAGAACGACTATGGCAATAATTCATGCACAAAACCTGAGAAGGTAGCTGGAGTATTTAAAAAAAAACAAAAAAAGGGGTCATTGAAGAGAAGTCCCAATGTGTATTTTAAAAGACTTCTTGGAACTCACAGCGCTACCATTCTCCTCCATTCCGAGAAACATCATTTGAGGGTCCGGTGTGACCATAGGGCTGGCTGCTCTCTCAGGAGAGTGAGACAACTGGTGGCAAGGGTCACCACACCTCAGGCATTGGGGGAGGGGGTTGAGAAAGAGAGTCCTTCATGGTAACTTCAGATGGTGCAGGACTTGAACCCACAGTGTGCCAACTGAAGTATTGATCTCCTGACGAGGACTCGTCTACTAAGGTTAGAAACAGGAGAGGAGAGGTCACACTACTGGGAGTTTTATTTAAAAAAAATATATAGGCCTCTGATAAGTGCCAGGGATGCGGAGGAGAGGATCGGCAAAACAATTCTGGATAGGAGTGAAAGGAAAAGGGTGGTCATTATGGGGGACTTTAACTTCCCCAACATTTATAGCATTTCCAGTCACTCTAGTATAATCAGATGGATCAGTTTTTGTTCAATGAGTGCAGGAGGGTTTCCTGGCACAGTATGTTGAAGGGCCAACAAGAGAGGAGGCCCCACTGGATCTGGTACTTGGTAATGAACCAGGTCAGATGTTTGATTTAGTGGCAGCTGAGTACTTTGGAGAGCGTGACCATAATTTGATTACAATTAGTTTAGCGATGGAAAGGAAATTGGTACATGCCACAGGGCAAGAGTTATAGATGGGGGAAGGGCAATTATAATGTGATTAGGCAACACTGAGAAGGCATAGAACGGGGTAGCAAAATGCAGGGGATGGGGACAATCAAAACGTGGGGCTGGTTTCACGAATAGATATTGTATGTCCCTGTCAGGCAGGCAGGAAGTGATAAGGTAAGGGAACCATGGTTCACTAAAGAAATTCTCTCTCTTGTTAAATGGAAGAGGGAGGCTTATGTGACATTTGAGAAGAGATGGTTCAGATGAGGTGATGGAGAGTTACAGATTAGCTCAGAAAGATTTAAAGAGACAGTTAAGAAGAGCAAGGAGGCAACATGAGCAGTCTTTAGCAAGTAGAATAAAGGAGAACCCTAACGCTTTCTATAGGTATGTGAGGAATAAAAGGATGACTAGGGTAGGAATAGGGCGTGTCAAAGACAGAAGTGGGAAGTTGTGTATGCACCCTGTGAAGATCAGAGAGGTGCTAAACGAATATTTCTCATCTGTTTTCACTCAGAAAAGGAGAATATTGTAGAGGAGAAGAATGAGATACAGGCTATTAGACTGAAAAGGATTGAGGTTAGTAAGGACGAGGTGTTATCAATTCTAGAAGGTGTGAAAGTAGGTACGTCCCCTGGGCCGGATGGGATTTATCCGAGGATTCTCTGGGAAGCTAGGGAGGAGATGGCAGAGCCTTTGTCCTTGATCTTTGAGTCGTCATTGTCTACAGGCATAGTACCAGAGGACTGAAGGATTGCAAATGTTGTACCCTTGTTCAAAGAGGGCAGTGGAGAGATGACCCAGGTAATTATAGACCAGTGAGCCTTATATCTGTTGTAGGAAAAGTTCTGGAAAGGATTATAAGAGATAGGATTTATCATCTAGCAAGGAACAATTTGATTAGAGATAGTAAACATGGTTTCATCAAGCGCAGGTTGTGTCTCACAAACCTCACTGAGTTTTTTGAGAATGTGACCAAGCATGTAGATGAGGGTAGGGCAGTTGACGTCGTATACATGGACTTCAATAAAGCCTTTGATAAGGCTCCACATGGTAGGCTTTTAGAGAAAATGCCGAGGCATGGGATTGAAAGTGATTTAGCAGTTTGGATTAGAAACTGGCTTTCTGTAAGAAGGCTGCAAGTGGTGGTTGATGTTCAGCCTGGAGTCCAGTTACTAGTGGTGTGCCATAAGGATCTGTTTTGGGACCACTGTTGTTTGTCATTTTTATAAACGACTTGGACGCAGTTATAGGTGGATGGGTTAGTAAGTTTGCAGATGACACTAAAGTCGGTGGAATGGTGGAAAATGTGGAAGAATGTTGCAGGGTGACTTGGAATAACTGCATAATTGGGCTGAGAGGTGGCAAATGAAGTTCAATGCAGATAAATGAGAGGTGATTCACTTTGGAAAGAATAACACGAAGGCAGAATACTGGGTCAATGGAAAGATCCTTGGTAGTGTGGATGTGCAGATCTTGGTGTCCCTGTACATAGATCCTTGAAAGTTGCCACCCAGGTTGATAGTGCTGTTAAGAAGACATACAGTGTGTTAGGTTTTATTAGTAGAGGATTGAGTTCCGGAGCCGTAATGTCATGCTGCGACTGTACAAAACGCTAGTGCGGCCGCACTTGGAATATTGTGTGCAGATCTGGTCGTCCCATTACAGGAAGGATGTGGAAGCATTGGAACAGGTGCAGAGGAGATTTACCAGGATGTTGCCTGGTCTGGAGGGAAGGTCTTATGAGGAAAGGCTGAGGGACTTGGGTCTGTTCTCATTGGAGAGAAGGAGGCTAAGAGGGGATTTAATACAGACATACAAGATGGTCAGAGGATTAGATAGGGTGGACAGTGAGAGTCTTTTTCAGAGGATGACGACGTTGACTTGTACGAGGGGGCATAGCTGCAAACTGAGGGGTGATAGATTTAAGACAGGTGTTAGAGGTAGGTTCTTCACTCAAGAGTGGTAAGGGCGTGGAATGCCCTGCCTGCCAATGTAGTTAACTCAGCCACATTAGGGGCATTTAAACAGTCCTTGGCTAAGCACGTGAATGATGATGGGACAGTGTGGGGGATGGGCTTAGAGTCACAGGTTGGCGCACTGCATTGTTCTATGTTCTAAAGCTCCTGAAAGAGAGTTCTTCTTGGCGCTACCTGAAGAAACGGTGTCTGCAAAAAAAATGACCCAGTGACAACTGCTTGTGTTTAGTGACATCAGTTAATATTTGCCAGGATGGGCAAAACCCATCTCTTTTTCCACCCCCTCCCCCCCCCTTCAGAAACAAACAATTATTCACCAAAGTGATCTGATAAAGTTAATCCTAGAGAAAATGTCTTCCATTACTGGGGGGGTGTGTATTATTTAGAAGGCTTAACATTTATATCTTCATATTTAAAACGGTGTTAATGTGATTTTGCATTATCAAAGAAATAATTTGTTCTTTATTGAACAAACCTGGTTGATAGATAGAGTCACAGATGTACAGCATGGAAATAGACCCTTCAGTCCAAACCGTCCATGCCGACCAGATATCCCAACCCAATCTAGTCCCACCTACCAACACCCGGCCCATATCCCTCCAAACCCTTCCTATTCATTTACCCATCCAAATGCCTTTTAAATGTTGCAATTGTACCAGCCTCCACCACTTCCTCTGGCAGCTCATTCCATACAGGTACCACCCTCTGATAGGAAGGAGACCAGAATTGCACGCAATATTCCAACAGTGGCCTAACCAATGTCCTGTACAGCCGCAACATGACCTCCCAACTCCTGTACTCAATACTCTGACCAATAAAGGAAAGCATACCAAACGCCTTCTTCACTAGCCTATCTACCTGCGACTCCACTTTCAATGAGCAATGAACCTGCAGTCCAAGGTCTCTTTGTTCAGCAACACTCCTGAGGACCTTACCATTAAGTGTATACATCCTGCTAAGATTTGCTTTCCCAAAATGCAGCACCCTCGCATTTATCGGAATTAAACTCCATCTGCCACTTCTCAGCCCATTGGCCCATCTGGTTAAGGTCCTGTTGTAATCTGAGGTAACCCTCTTCGCGGTCCACTACATCTCCGATTTTGGTGTCATTTACAAACTTACTAACTGTACCTCTTATGCTCACAGCCAAATCGTTTATATAAATGACAAAAAGTAGAGGACCCAGAACCGATCCTTGTAGCACTCCACTGGTCACAGGCCTCCAGTCTGAAAAACAACCCTCCACCAGCCAGTTCTGTATCCAAATGGCTAGTTCTCCCTGTATTCCTCTTTTTCTTTTACTCCCAATATAGATAAATACTTTATCTTATTATCAATTAGGTTTATGTTGTGATTAGTGGAGGGTGAGACTAGAGGATGACAGTACATTCTTTCAATCTGGGTCAAAGCGGTTCAGAAACTAATTACAATCCAGAAAAGGACACATCCTAGCTCTAACACACATTGTGACAAATGCATAATATACAAAATACACAGCGAGGATAAAGTAAGTGCTTATCATTTAAGACTGTGGGAAAAATTCACCTTGGGTGGTAGCACAGAATTAATTGTCCACCCCTTATAAGCAGTGCCTGATACCCAGTTTATTTGGCCACAAAAGGGACCCGAATATCCAATACTGCACGTAATAGGCAGCTGATCTAATGTCTCATTTTATGCCATCCACCACTCGAGATAAATTTCTATTCTCCAGAATTGTCTTTTTCTTCAAGCAAATTGGTATAATCAGCAACATCTGAAAACACTAGGATTAAAATATTTGATCTTGTAAACTTCAAGAACTGAGCAAGGAGTGGCGCAATGGGTTAGTAGTACTTTCCTTTCAGATTTCTCCCCTTAACTGAAGGGATAATGATCTCTCAAGACTTTTATGCAAGATGATTTTGAAGAAACATCAACTACTTTGCTCATAGCCACTGGCTCACAGTTCAGGTGTTAGTGACAGCTGGTTTAAAAGAAATGGTTATAAATGATTCAGTACTGAGTGCTTGAGAGATTAAGACAATATTAACTATATGTGGCCTGATTGTATTTGGAGGAGACCCTCGGGCCTAGAAATGAGTCCGGGTTGTTTGCAATCAGAGCGTAGCTGAAATGAGAGGTCAGAGGATGGAAAGAAATCAGTGTTTGGGTTTCATCAATACATTTAAGAATGGCCAACAGTCATCACAGGCAACTTGTCGAAGCAAAGACATAAATGGTGAGCCACTTGCTTCATCTACATGTTCTGGGAGAGATGATCAGTGATTTTTTTTCGATGCAAGGTGAAGAAATAGAGTTTCCTCTCTTGGTTTTATTTGAATTCATAGTTATATAAAAAAAAACCATAGGGGAAAAAAAAATCTTGCCTGCTGCTGGCAACCATCGAAGAATTGCAATACCTGCCCTCACTACCAACAGGTTTACTAATGGAGGCCATCAACAGGATTCAACTCAAATGATAAATTAAGGGGTGTAATGCTAGATTTTAGGCATGATCCTGTGTATATTGCGTTCCAATTTCAACTCAAAGAGCCAAAAATTGGAAAAAATACTATTGCCTGACCTACGTGACTGAACTTAATTAACACAAAAAAGTTAAACTGCAACAATATCCATTAGCACAGTCCCAGAAAATCAATGTAAAGGGAAAGACCCACAGCTACACAAAGGCATTGAAACATCCAAGCTATATATAACTTAATGTCATAAATGTACTTTCCAAATGATTAAATATGAAATCCTGCAATCACTCACATCATGTTTACTTTTTTGCGTTTCAAACATTTCATTCAGCTGCATAATTTCTTGTTCCAATGTTGAAATCTGTGCATCTTTTTCCCTCAGCCTAAGGAAAAGAGAATAGTTTATCACAGTGCAGGAATCAAATTTATATTTTGTATTTTAGTATGCTAAGGGGAAAGACATGGTTTTAAATTAGACTTGGCTTTGCGGGCTGTGATATGAGGGAATCTGGACAGCGATTTGTATGCATTTTATTTTTTAAAACATGCGATTTTACAACCTTTGCAATGAAGAAATAGGGGTTACAAGTTTAATTGCCATTTAAAATAAAAAAAAATTAATGACTGCTGATGCCTAGTGATAGAGATCCAGGGACAGAGAAAATCTAGGAGAGAGTGGACATTACAAGGAAAGAGTGCTGAAAGTTAGGGAACTCTGCCCTTAAAGTAAGAGTTTAGCTTGCAGTTTGTTTCTGGTGTCTCAGAGAGATACCAGCTGAAGGAAAAGGCATTTAATGAAATGTGCAAAAATTTGCCAGAAAGAAAACAGATATGGATATGCCAGCCTGCGCTAGAAACCTTTCATAGAATCTCTATGGTGTGGACCCTCCAAACAGTAACCCACCTAGACCAATTCCCCTACCCTATTATCCTATATTTACCCCTGACCAGTGCACCTTTGGGCAATTTAGTTTGGCCAATTCATCTAACCTGCACATCTTTGGATTGTGGGAAGAAATGGTGGCTTAAATGGTTAGCACTGCTGCCTCACAGTGCCAGGGACCCGGGTTGAATTCCCGCATCAGACAACTGTCTGTGTGGAGTTTGCACATTTTCCCAGTGTCTGTGTGGGTTTCCTCCCACAGTCCAAATATGTGCAGGTCAGATAAATTGGCCATGCTACATTGCCCGTAGTGTTAGGTGTAGGGGAATGGGTCTGGGGTGGGTTACTCTTCAGAAGGTTGGTGTGGACTTGTTGGGCCGAAGGGCCTGTTTCCACACCGTAGGGAGTCTAACCTAATCTAAACCCACACAGACACTGGAAGAATGTGCGAACTCCACACAGACAGACAGTCGCCAGAGACTGGAATCGAATCCAGGTCTCTGGTGCTGAGAGGCAGCAGTGGTAACCACTGAATCACCAAGCAGTGTTTGGTGTGGAAGCAGTGGTAAATATTCACTGGATGTTTGGTGTTTGGAAGGATATTCCTGTGATAAAATTATTGTTGAGTGAATTTCAGAAATTTAATGAAATCTTTCCAACTTTTTTGTCTAATGTAATATACTTCACGTTTTTCTTTTTTAATAGAAATTTTTATTTTGTTAAATGTACACTGGCAGACTCCTGTAAAATGTGTTTATAAATTGAAACCCACATTTAAAACAAAGTTAAAGTCTATCATGCCAGGTTGCAGAGTGGTCCGACTTGTCCAGTATTGACATCAGTTGGAATTGATAACCTTTCAAATTTGAATGCAATTTATCATACAAAACCAAAACATGATTGTCTTATCTCAGACTCTAATAACTCAATAATATAAAAAAAAGAACTGCAGATACTGGAGATCCAAAACAAAATCTGTGTTCTGATGAAGAGTCACTGCACTCAAAACATTAACTCTGCTTTCTCCCCACAAATGCTGACAGACCTGTGGAGATTTGCCAACAATTGGTGCTTTTGTTTCTCAGTAACGCAGTCCCTGGAACTCTGCACCTTCATCTCTTTTTTTCCTTTCTGCTACAATCTGTAGGTTTTTAAACACAAGCTTGGCATCACTCAATTACTTCTAGTTAATGTGTTTTATGCTCAGTCTGCTAAGGAAAAATTTATGCAGCTCTGTCCAAGTGCGGATGAGATTAAAACACATCTGCTACAATTAGAAAACTGTTTTTGCATGGCTTTGTAACGTCACTTCATTTAGTAATTGGCAAATGATCTCTATTATATTGCCATGTGCAAGGAACATAGTAGATGCATTAGCAGGATATCAGGTTGTTCAGTAGCTGATAACAGACTGCTCCTTACAATAAACTGTTGAAAAGTGAAAATTCTAGAGGTCTGCTACTGTTCTCTGAAGGTGGAAAATAAATGAGAGAAAAGAACAGGCTGAATCAAAGTATGCTGCTCTGGGAGGTCTCCCAAAAGCTGCTGCAAAGAAGGGTTGTCCTTCAAGTTATTGGGATATCCTCCAATCAGTAGTTAGAAATGCCTGGTGAAACTGGACAAGTAGTGGCAGTAGATGCAAAAAAAAAACCCCAAATTATGGGACTTCCACCCCTCACTGGGAAGGAGTCTGAAACTCTGGAGTTGCTGATTGGCTGACAGTTACAAAAGCCCAACAGCAGAGTTCTGTTGTGGGTACTGCAAGAGATGCAGGCAGGCCCCTGCCAGAGGTCCCATGGATTCCAGATTCAGATAAGTCTAAGGGCTTTGGGTTTTTTGGGAAACTCAGGGGAGGGACATGGGTTTTGAAGAAAATGAGGATGGAAATGATGGTGCTGTCAGGGGAAGGAAAAAAGGTAGGGGGTGCTTTTGAAAAAAAAAATGAAAGCGAATACCACTCCTGCTCAACTGTATTATGGCACCTGGCAGTATAATACTAAATTCAGTTGAGTTTTTATGAAGCTTAAGCTCAATTGACCCTTTTTTATTTCCATATGGTGGGGGGGGGTGGGTGCCAAGTGATAAGGTGATGGGCTAGCTACCCTCCCTATATAACATTCTCTCCCCCACCCAACCCAAAACACACACAGCAGAGGCACTTATTATACAGCCCATGGGCTTCTGACTAATGTCAAGAATAATTCACCACTACTTTAATGTTTGAATCATAACATTCACGTGTATACCTATATTGTTGCAGGGCACACTTAGCTGTGACAGAAACATGCTTCTCAAAGTCAAACAAAGTTATTACCATCATTGTCGAAAAGTTTTCTTCACAATTTAAATCGATAGGACGTGAGCATCACCAGCAAGACCAGCATTTATTGCTCATGGGTAATTAACCTCAAGAACGTGGGGGTGACCTGCCTTGTTGAATGACTGCAGTTATGTGGTGTACACACTCCCACAGTGCTCTTCGTTAGGGAGTTCTAGGACTTTGACAGTGAAGGAACACAATGCATTTCCAAGTCAGAGTGATGCACAACTTGGAGGGGAACCTGAAAATGGTGGCTTTCCCATGGTACTCTTGCCACTCTTGTCCTTTTGGGTAGTAAAAGTCACAGGTTTGGATGTGCTTTCAGAGACTCCTTGACGAGTAGCTGAAGTACTTTACAGATGGTACATACTTCAGTTCATGAATTCACACAAAATTGGCATATGGATTTATCACTTCAGTGAGACAGTTTCTGGTCTTTCAACATATGTATTTAACTGACACACACACAAACAGACAGACAGACAGACAGACACACACACACTCATCAGTGACTCTCACCTATTGGTTCGTTGTGAGGATGAGTGCTCAATCGAGGCCATAGGAGGAGTGAAAAAGCAGCAAGGTCAGAAACCATCCCAAATTAAAAAAGGTAGAATTAGCTTTGAAGAGTAAGAAGGAAAACAAAAACACAGTTGCTTATTCATTGATGCACTACATTCATCTCCTGATCTGTTGTAAACCTTTCCTTACCTGCTTTCCAGCTGCTCAGTCACTTCTAATTTGGTAAGCTATAAAGGATGGAAGAAAAGAAGTGTTCACGGACAACAATAGCTTTAAGATCTTGCCATGCCCAATGGAACATCGAGGCAGATACAAAGCAGTTGCCCAAGTTAAAGTAGCCACACAAAAAAAAGGAGCTAGAAGTCTTGAAATAACAGCATTGCTGAGCATGTGCTGCTAAATGACCTTAAAAATAAACAAACCAAATACCTACATCTTCCCAAAAAAAAATTAAACAAATTCAGCTATTTAAATTTCATTCTCATCTAGGAATTAGAAACTGCTGCAAACATTCAGCTGGGTTAGTTCCCACAGACTAGTCAAATGGTTGGAAAAATGATGGCAACATGCATTACGATTACCATGGACTGATCAAGTTGGTACAAAGTAACATGGGTTGAGTGGACAACTTTAGCACAGGGCCCTACATTTTAATTAAAATCACATCGTATGTCAAACATGGAAAAACTATTTTTGAAATTAATGTTTTTTTCTTATAATACTTCATTGCTTCATTTTGAGTTGTGATTTTGCTTGATCACCCAAAAGACCTTTATTCAAGCACTCAGGTGGAGAATCAAAGCTCGTCTGAATTCTAGGTGAAATACGGAAGAGGAGAGTTCCAAGGTCCACAGCCAACCACAGGTCTCCTGTAATCCGATCAATCTTCATATTTCTGACTCATTGCCCTATTCCTCAATACGTGTGCTATTAGCTTGGAGGAAGGAAAGTTACTGCATCAAAGTTGCAGAACACTATATTTTCAGTAACTCAAATGGGGGGAAAAAAAAACACAGATCAGCCAATAACTGCATGATAGAGGAGCTGGATGGCCTAATTCAATTTCCTTTTTACCTGTACATCAGTAACAGTTATGCCATATCTAAATGATTTGCATTTCAACTTTGTTTCCCTCTTCAGATTTTACTGTACCCTGCCTCATTCTTGGATCAACAGGACCAGAAGGTGATCCACTCAGTTCTTTCCAAAACCATTCTTGAAACCCAAGGGGTGATTGATCTACCTCAACTGACTTTATCTGTATTTTTATTTGGTGTTTCATTCTTGTTCAACAATCCAGATTGTACAAGAGAGATTAGAAACTGGTGGGCTTTGCAGATTAGAATAGTTATTAAATTGTTCTTTTGCCAGGAAGAAAAAAAGATAGCCCAAACTCCGATTGACAGTTTAAAACAAAACAGTATTTACTAATTTACCTTCAGGAATTTTGCCTTTGTTTTGAGATGTTTCTTTTCCTTTTCCTAAATAGAGACCAAAAATAGAGGAATCAGAATTACTAATCAATAACACCACTGGATTTATGGTATTTCCTTACAAAATACATATGTATTTTCATACTTAGTTTCATTGGTATTCAAGTTGGGACTTAATGCTAGGGTCTGCCTAAAGGTGTTGACTTGAACGATTTCAGTTTGGTCACCACGCCCACTATTGCCAAATAGACCAAATACCTCTCAAGTTATGTACACTTTGACTAACATTCCCAACCATTCCACCCGCACACACATCTTTGTAAATGGTGACAAGTGCAGTCAGTCAGTAGTGTGTTTTTAAATTTATATCAATGCCTCCAGTATTAGATTCATCTTCTCTTTCATGGACAACAATTTGAAAGCTTATTGAAGATAAGTATTTTTTGACCTTGGTTTATTATTTACAGCTGTGCTGTTGGGACATTGGTTGGGGGTGGGGAAATTTTTTGACCACCGATATATTTATGCCAATTCAGATTCAAGGGGAGGGGTTTACCCAGCCTCAATAAAAGATTCCATATATAAAAGTATGCTGCTGGGATAGGGATTTGAAAATGCGTGTAGGTGGGAGAGATTGTGGATGTAAGTTTGCTTGCTGAGCTGGAAGGTTCATTGTCAGACATTTCGTTACCATACTGGGTATCATCATCAGTGAGCCTCCGGAAGAAGCACTGGTGGTATGGCCCACCTTCTATTTATGTGTTTAGGTTTCCTTGGGTTGGTGATGTCATTTCCTGTGATGGAAATGAACACAGGAAATGACATCAACACAGGAAATGACATAGACAACCCAAGGAAACCTAAACACAAACAGAAAGCAGGCCATACCACCAGTGCTTCATCCGGAGGCTCACTGATGAGGTTGTCTACTATGGTGATGAAATGTCTGAAAGTGAACCTTCAAGCTCAGTGAGCAAACCTACATCCAGAACCTCAACAGAGCTACAAATCTTCTCAAAACTTGTGGGAGAGATTGTTAGAGCATCAACATATATTTTTCTTCTTTTTGCAGTCTTCCCTCCTTCCCCCACCAAGGAAAGGAGGTTTAAGCTAAAAAGAAAGAAAAGTAACCATTCTTGCTGACAGGAGTACTAGTTGGTACAGCACAATCCACGTGTCACAGAGACCCTTTTTCAATCTGGGTTCTGATATAATGCAATTAAGAGCAACAAAGGATTGAAACTCTTGCTCGCCTTTCCTTCTCTGCCTTACTTTTCCACCTCTTAAACATCCACTACACCACACAGTGGGGCAATCTCACAGCAGGGGGGGGGGGGGTGGTGTGGGTCACTTTGTTTTTTTTTCTCCTTTTGGCTTAAACATGGCTGTCTATAAAAAGGATCAGCCATTGAGAACAAAACAAATACAAAAAAAAGGGGAAAGAGACTATCCCACAGCATATATACTGTATTGGTGGTACCTTGCTGAGTCCATCATTACACAATAATTCTGATCTTCAATAAATACTATTTTCTTTCCTTTCTGTATTGAGACCTCAGACAAGTGAACCTCCAGAACTCTCAGCTTCAAGGAGCAAAACCCTTGATGCAGTTTAAACCTTTTCTTGTTACTTTTTCTAAAGCAGAAGCAATTAGACTTCAAGACTCTCAGTAAATCTCAAAGTAAAGCCAAATGGAACAACAGCAGCAACCACCTCAGGTGTCATTAACATCTCAAATGATACAAATGGTTTATTGCTCATCTGGAAATACAAGGAGACAAATTACATACCATCGCTTCATAACGTTTCTCATATTCAAGGAGCAAATCCCTAATTTCTTCACTGAGGAGAGATCTACAAGACAGAGATTTATAAAAGGTAATTATATCCAAACATCAAGCATTTTTTGAGTTTGCCAATAAAGACAGGATGACAGCTGACAAGTTGAACATGGCAATTAGGAGGTCTCAAAGTTGAAGAGTGTTTAGCACGGGGTTCTCAGCCAAGGTTGCACGTTTTTGAGTCCCAAGACTTTTCCCCGCGTTCATATTTATTTTCTTAGCTGTTTTCCTGGACAGTCAAGAAACAGCATACATAGTTTTTAAGTACTAGATCCTCTTCTTTGGAGGAAAGACCAGGCAGACCAAGAGTTTCACCTGCTCCTCTCCGTCTACCTCAATTTGACCCATTTCCTTGCAGCATCAGAAGATTATGGACAAGAAGGTTTAAAAAAAAAAAAATGGGTAAAAGCATTGAGGAGGACAAGGTACCATTTGCATGTAGCAGCAAGTAGTGATCCTGATGAGAGCACAGAGGGAAACTTGCAGTTTGAGAAAGCAGGATGTCACAGAGATGCAAATCCTAGAATCTGCCTCCATTTCTCATGATTTCGAGTAGGATCACAAAAGAGAATTGCTCCAACGTGCTTCCTCTCCAGGAGAAGGAAGGAAGCAGCTGATTATGTCCAACTATTCCAAGTCAATCACAATGACAACAGAACCCTCATGAGCGCATAACAGATCCACCTGGCGTTATTGAAATGCAAGTGCACATATTTAGATCGAAGCAAGAGGAACCAGAAAGGGTTGTGACAGTGATAAAACCCCTACCTCTAGGCCAGAAGGTCCTAGTTTA
This sequence comes from Chiloscyllium plagiosum, assembly GCF_004010195.1. Classification (NCBI taxonomy): domain Eukaryota; kingdom Metazoa; phylum Chordata; class Chondrichthyes; order Orectolobiformes; family Hemiscylliidae; genus Chiloscyllium; species Chiloscyllium plagiosum. Next base: position 9,962,922 of record NC_057752.1, read on the forward strand.
TGTCCCACGACCGGAGGCTGTATCATAACATAGCTGAACAGATTAATAAAAAAACGTCTTTCACATCAGAAGAGAAAACATTAATCAATGAAGACGCCACTACAACAAAGAAGACCACATTTTTTTTTTTTACAATGAAGGGCCCTGAAGTGGGTTACATTACCACTATGCATTTTTAAAAAAGAAAACTAAAGCAGGTACCTGTATCAAATTGTAAGGAAGAGAGGAAATACTCACTGATTAACTGCCTGTAAACTTTCAGCACCATCTATAATTACAGAATGAAGATAAACAATAGTCAATAAAAGTTAATCCAAGTAGTTTTGATTATTTCTTAGAAAAGGTGCTGGATCCCTAATGTTCTGCCATTCCATGGTAGTGGAATTTCTCCATTATTTTTCTTTGCCCATCTTTCCTCATGGTTACTGTATGGAAACAAATCAAAACTTTTTAAATTCTCAGGAAGAGACACTGGCCAATATTTATTGCCGTAAACTATATGAATACGGATTTATTTAATATAACTGAGCAGCTTGTTTGGTCACAATTAGGCAAAACTAGTTAAGGGAGGAGCTTTCCCTCCCTAAAAAGGACCGTATTCTCTCTCCCCTGACAATTTGCCACCTTGACATTCATTTTTGAAACCAACTTTGTTTTCCTTCAAATTTTTGACACAGAATTCAAATTCTCAAACTGCAATGCCGCTGCAAGCAGTGTAAAACCCACACTTTCCCCCTCACCTCCATCCAAGGCCCCAAAGGATCCTTCCGGGATTGCATTTTGATTTATTCCATAAATCTTTTAAGAATGCCCTTCTAATTGACCACCACTTCAGACCCACTATAACCTTGTCCTCATCCAAAACTCTGTTACCGGAATAATATCTTATACCAGTAGCCTTACAATGGTCACTGTTCTGGTTCCTAGCCTGGCAGAAAATGTTGAAAATTCCTACCCTTGTTGCCTTCTCCCACCTGTCCCTCCTTATCTCAGTAAACCCCTTCATTCCTACTTTCCCATATTTTTGCCCACTTCCAATTCCAGTCTCTTCCAGAGCCTTGATTTTTATTGTTAACCATTCACAGATGTGCATGTACCTCGATCTTAGCCCCAGGTCTCTTAACACATGTGCACTTTCCATTCTTTTACTTTTTAAAAAAAATACTGTGCACATCAGTTTCTCCCACTAAAGTCGATAACCTCACAGTTTTCCACATTATATTGCATCTGCAATGATCTTGCCCAATCATTAAGCCTGCCCAAATCCTCCTGAAAATGATTTCCACTTTCCTCACAGAAGACGTTCCAGCTTAGGTCTGTATCATCTACTAATATGGCGACAGTACGGTGCCTTTAAGAGAGATTTGGTCTGTGCGGGTTCTCTTAGTTTGGGAAACTTGGTTGATATGGATGAGTTGGACTGAAGGGTCTGTTTCACATCAATGTGGGATTACTGATAGCCCATCAGTGCTTCATCCAGAGCCAAAGGCTAACAAGTTTTGGAATGGATGCTGCAGCCTGGTCCTATCAGATAAGCAGCTGTCCCTGCATGCAAAGTATCATTACTGCAGTCATTCAACACCAGTTGCCAGTGCATCCTGCAATGTATGGACATCCTAAGTAGCCTGCAAGTGGATGAGAGTGGTGTCATGATGGTTGAAGGATTGGTAAATGTCAGATACTAATGTCAATGGATGAGGGGGTGCTGCTTGCAGATGGTGCAGATGGATCATGTCCCAGGATGCTAAGTAACACGGAGGCTAGTCAAAGCTCGTGACAAGCCAAAAGGTGCCAGGTACCTGTTATCAAGAACAAAATCGGTTACAGTTTGAGGAGAAACTTGAAAAGTTATGCATTTTATCTTTGGAGCTAAGAACCTCTTCAAGATTATGGTGGGTCACACAAGGTAGCTAGTGATCAATTATTTCCCCTGGTCAGTGAGATTGTAACGAGAGGTTATAAATTTAAGATAATCACAGAAATTACAAAGGAGGTTAGGAAATACTGCTCCAGAAGGTGATTAGAAAGTGAAATTCTCTGCCACCAACTATTGCTGAAGTAGATGTCAAATTGAATTTAAATGAGAATTAGGTCATTGCTCACAAAAAGAGAAGAGGAATAAAGAGCAAAAAAAGAGGCATGGGTTAAAACGAGGTGGTGATGTGGTATAAAATAGCAGTGCAGACTTAAAGTGCAAAATTACCCACTTCAGATGCATCGTTACAAAATGCCATTGTTCTTTACCCAACCTCTGCATTAAATACTTAAACATGCAGCTGTTTGAAAATTATTTGAGGACTTTTCTGCCTTGCCAGGGAGACACAACAGGAAATTTCATACCTCCAGCATGCGATTTCATTTCCAGGAGAACAAAATTAACATCTCAGATTTTGGCTGCAACATAGTGTTAAAATCGTCTCTTGAAATAGCATAGTGGGCATAGAAATATTAAAAACAGAAGCAGGTATAGACCATTAAGCCCTTCAAGCCTGCTTCACCATTAAATATGATCATGACTGATCATCCAATGCAGTCCCCTGTTCCTGCTTCCTCCCCATATCCTTTGATCCCTTTCGACCCAAGAACTATCTCCAACTTCTTCTTGAAAACATTCAATGTTTTTGCCTCAAACACTTTCTGTGGCAGAGAATTCCACAGGCTCACCACTCTGTGGGTGAAGACATTTCTTCTCACCTGAATCCTAAAATGGCCTGGTTCTGGGTTCCCTGGTTATCAGGAACATCCTTCTGGCGTTTACCTTGTCTAGTCCTGTTAGAATTTTAATAGGTTTTGAGGGGATACTGTATTATTCTTCAAAACTGCAGTGAATATAGTCCTAACTAATCTAGTTTCTGCTCATGCGTCAGTCCTGCCATGCTAAGAAGAAGTCTGGTAAACCTTAGTTCCAATCCCTCCATTGCCAGAACACCCTTCCTCAGTGGCAATGGAAAGGCACAGCAGGTCAGGCAGCATCCAAAGAGCAGGAAAATCGACGTTTCAGACATTCCTGATGAAGGGCTTTTGCCCGAAACATCGATGTTCCTGCTCCTCGGATGCTGCCTGACCTGCTGTGCTTTTCCAGCACCACTCTAATCTTGACTCTAAGCTGCAGCATCTGCAGTCCTCACTTTTGCTTAGCTTGAAAATAATACATTTTTCTCAATGCTCTGCTGTTATATTCTTTAGACTACTCTAGCATTTTCCCCAATAACAGCTGTTAAAACTAACTCGCCTATATCTGGACCTGCTTTTGTCTTCTTCCCTTTATAAAGGGGTTACAGCAGCATTTTTTCCAACCGCTGGAGCTTTTGACGAATCCTGAAAGATCACCACTAGTGCATCCACTATCTATGTAGCTCCTTCTCGTAATATCCTAGGACGCAACCCATCAGATCCAGAGAATTAAACAGACTTTGGCCCCATTAGTTTCCTGAACAATTTTTCTCAATTCGTTAATGAATTTATTTCTCCTCCTCCTTTTGATTATTTAGTATTTTTTAATGCTGTTCATGTCTTCAATTGTGAAGACCGATGAAAGTATTTTTCTCCCCCTCAAACTGAATGCGAAATTCACTTTTTCAGACTAGATGGACACAGGGACAAAAATCTAGTCAGAGGCATTTAAAATTACGCGAAAATCCTTCCCAAGTCATCTTCTGGTGCCAACAGTGAGCAGCGGCCTATTTGGTGGTGCACCCAACAAGTACTCAGGTTGCACATTCAAAATGAGATGATTCTTAAGCAGCCAGCAACTTTTTTTTGTTGTTCACATTTTGGTTCAGTGAGAGGTCAAATTCTTTGTGGCATATTGGCCGGATGCAGCGGATTTAAATTGCTGATGCAAACAGGAGCCACGGCAAAATTCCCTTTCCCCATGAAATATAAAACAGCTGAACGAGGATTTCTGGCCAGATTAGCATTCAAGTTCAGTGTTCTGGAGTAATCAGCAGGCAGGAAACTCAGACCCACAATGTCATCATTTTAAGACTTTATTGGAATTGAGAATGCCAACTTAAAACTGTAATGTTAGTTCCAAGGCTCTGCTCACCCAACATAGGGAGGTCCAATGTAACTACAAGCAATTGGCTCAAAACGAATAATCAGCCCTTCAAACTGCAGCTATTTAGCATCATTCTTTCAAGGAAGACAGTATTGTTACTTGCCTCTTTGACTTTACTTCAAATTCCATTTTCAGTATATCAAACTTACTGGTTTCACATCCCACATCTAAAATTGCTATATCCTCAATTCACCCCAATACAAAAGCCTCAAGCTGTGACTGAAGCGAGAGAGAAAGAGAGAGAGAGAAAGAGAGAGAGAGAGAGAAAGAGAGAGAGAGAGAG
>NC_057752.1:9972878-9983431 GCF_004010195.1 Chiloscyllium plagiosum
GAGAGAGAGAGAGCACGAGAGAGAGAGAGCACGAGAGAGAGAGAGCACGAGAGAGAGAGAGCACGAGAGAGAGAGAGCACGAGAGAGAGAGAGCACGAGAGAGAGAGAGCACGAGAGAGAGAGAGCACGAGAGAGAGAGAGCACGAGAGAGAGAGAGCACGAGAGAGAGAGAGCACGAGAGAGAGAGAGCACGAGAGAGAGAGAGCACGAGAGAGAGAGAGCACGAGAGAGAGAGAGCACGAGAGAGAGAGAGCACGAGAGAGAGAGAGCACGAGAGAGAGAGAGCACGAGAGAGAGAGAGCACGAGAGAGAGAGAGCACGAGAGAGAGAGAGCACGAGAGAGAGAGAGCACGAGAGAGAGAACGAGAGAGAGAGAGCACGAGAGAGAGAGAGCACGAGAGAGAGAGAGAGCACGAGAGAGAGAGAGAGAGAGCGCGAGAGCGAAAGCGAGAGAGCCACAGACTAATCAGAAGAGTCGGTAAAGCTTTAGTCCCAGCTAGCCAGCACGCAGGATGTTCCTGAGGGCAGGTAACCTTCAGTGGGCACAAGGGCGGGGTGCACTCCCACAGATTAAAATCAGGCAGGCCTCAGCAGCGGCCTGAACAGGAGACCCCATCCAGAGTCCACAGGAAAGCTGCTGACTTTTAATGGGTAGCCTCCAGAGTGGTGAAATTTCCCACCCCACGTGAAATTAAGGGCCTCCATTTCCACCTTCTACTTTTTGTTTAAAAAATTCAAAAGAGAGATTCAGGAAGGAAGAGTCACAGAGATGTACAGCACGGAAACAGACCCTTCGGTCCAACCCGTCCATGCCGACCAGATATCCCAACCCAATCTAGTCGGACCTGTCAGCACCCGGCCCATATCCCTCCAAACCCTTCCTATTCATTCCTGAAGAAGGGCCTGTGCCCGGAGCGTCGAATCTCCTGTTCCCTGGATGCTGCCTGACCTGCTGTGCTGTTCCAGCAATAAAGTTTCAACTTCCTATTCATATACCCATCCAAATGCCTCTTAATGTTGCAATTGTACCAGCCTCCACCACATCCTCTGGCAGCTCAATACACTGAGGGAAAATAAAAGATAAATCAGAAAGTAGTGGCTTGATTATTGTGCAGCTGCTGCTACAGATGGTTTCAACTTTGAAAAGCCCAATCTCTTTAACCCAGCACAGGGAAAGGAAGAATTTATACGCACAGTAGAGGAAGGCTATTTGAGAGAAAGCATGATGGATAGTTACCTTCTACTAAATTTCAATTCCTATAAAATAATGCAAGAGGGGAAATTCTTTTGTTAAAATAGCATAATTGAGGGGTTACTGGACTAGATGTCAAACCAGTAATGGAAAAACCCTGAATGTAAAGCAATGTCATATCCACTTACAGGAAAAACTATCGATGCAGAATCTGAAGACACGTCGTGTAAATCCAAAATCAGAAGTGCAAAAATGTTTCAGTTCTCAGTGCTGAGATTTCTCATGAAGTAAGCAGCAATTTAGAGAAAATACTCTTTAAAAGGGACAGTCTGAGTATACACCTTGAAATAGAATTTCCTTATATAATTAAAAAAAGATTATTACGAAAGTGTTTTTTTTTCCCTATACAACTGCACTGACAAAGATTCATTGAAAGTGATCACCAAGAATAAAGAGAAGAGTACTCATCTAACTCAGGGAAATTTGGCGAATGAGGGAATTCAGTGCGGCTCGGGTAAGGCTGTAATTCTAGTCTTGTATAGAACAAGAAAGACCCAAGAGTTAAAAGTCTAGAGGCATTGATTAGGTAAGTCAGTAAGTGATTGGTTGATGAGCTAAGCTTTTCTTTTTGCTTTCCTCTATTCAGTGAGGCATTAGTTTAAACTATGATCAGTAAAGTTTAGATCAGAGTGGTGCTGGAAAAGCACAGCAGGTCAGACAGCTTCCGAGGAGCAAGGAAAAAAACAACAATCTACATTTCGGGCAAAAGCCCTTCATTAGGAATAGAGCTCTATTCCTGATGAAGGGCTTTTGCCAGAAACGTTGATTTTTCTGCTCCTCGGATGCTGCCTGACCGGCTGTGCTTTTCCAGCACCACTCTGATCTAAACTCTGGTTTCCAGCATCTGCAGTCCTCACTTTTGCCTACGATAAGTACAAGCGTTGTATTAAAATTCATAATAATTAGTTAAATTGCTTGATACAACTACAGCTCATAGGACAAAATACTAATCTGAGCAATGGCAAAGCAGAAAAAGAGTAGAATCTGGGGTTTGTGAACAGCAAGACTGTTCTGAGCAAACATATGCAGAAGGTGTTCATCATGAATCTCTCTTGCTCAGAGTCACTGAGCTGGATAGACTCTGACATTAGGGTGTCAAATATTTCACATCCAGAGGAAAAATATGGGATCAGGAAAAGGAAGAGCAAGACCGACAGGAGAACAGGTCACATGGATTGAGGAAGGTTGAGAAGGAGGTTCCACAGATAGTGGCCCTATCCAACAAGGATAATGTACTCACCACCTAGGAGGACAAGGACAGTCACAATGCAGACCAAGTCACCATTGATCAGAATGTTATCCCATAGAGAAAGCGAAGTATCTTCTATCCCAGAAGGAGAAGTAAAATGTTGCAATAGGAGTATTTATTAATAAGAACAGTATTCTCTGTAGCCAAGGACAAGAATTCCAAAGAGTGTGTTAACTACCCAGTGGAAGGCGAAAAAGATTCTTCCAGTGGCTGAAGAGAAATTTTGACATAGGAGGAGCAACTCCATGTTGGACCAATTGACACAGGTAGGAACAAAGCGGTCCCAATGAAAGAATATCAAGAATTTGGCTTTAAATTCGGAATCAGAACCTCAAAAGTGTAACAATTGTCCATGTTACATGCAAAATGGCAGGGGAACCAACAGATCTGGAGCGTGAACACAAAGTTTGAGAAGATTTGTAGCTCGGGTGCTCGTTCTTGTGGTTCTGTTCGCAGAGCTGGGAATTTGTGTTGCAGACGTTTCATCCCCTGTCTAGGTGACATCCTCAGTGCTTGGGAGCCTCCTGTGAAGCGCTTCTGTGATCTTTCCTCCAGCATTTATAGTGGTTTGAATCTGCCACTTCCGGTTGTCAGTTCCAGCTGTCCGCTGCAGTGGCCAGTATATTGGGTCCAGGTCGATGTGCTTATTGATTGAATCAGTGGATGAGTGCCATGCCTCTAGGAATTCCCTGGCTGTTCTCTGTTTGGCTTGTCCTATACTAGTAGTGTTGTCCCAGTCGAATTCATGTTGCTTGTCATCTGCGTGTGTGGCTACTAAGGATAGCTGGTCGTGTCGTTTTGTGGCTAGTTGGTGTTCATGGATGCGAACCGTTAGCTGTCTTCCTGTTTGTCCTATGTAGTGTTTTGTGCAGTCCTTGCATGGGATTTTGTACACTCCGTTGGTTTTGCTCATGCTGAGTATCGGGTCCTTCGTTCTGGCGAGTTGTTGTCTGAGAGTGGCTGTTGGTTTGTGTGCTGTTATGAGTCCTAGTGGTCACAGTAGTCTGGCTGTCAGTTCGGAAATGCTCTTGATGTATAGTAGCATGGCCAGTCCTTTGGGTTGCGGCATGTCCTCATTCCGTTGTCTTTCCCGAAATGACAACCAGCTATCCTTAGTACCCACACACACAGATGCCAGAGGAAAGATCACAGAAGCGCTTCACAGGAGGCTTCCAAGCACTGAGGACGTCACCTAGACAGGGGACGGAACTTCTGCAACACAAATTCCCAGCTCGGCGAACAGAACCACAACAATGAGCACATGGCTAAAGGGTTACTGTGAGAATGAGGGGTTTCTTTTCATGAAACACTGATGCAGTTCTGGGACAGAAATGAATTGTACCAATACTGCCCTAAATCCAGATGGGATCCATGTCCTTGCAGACAGGGTAAGGGGACAGAGGTGGCAAAGACTATGAACTAGTAAGATAAGGGAGCACTCAAAGAAATACAAACAGCCTAAACACCTAAAATCAACAACAGAGTAGGGGAACATAAAAAAGAGAGGAAAGACAATACTGAAGGCAAGGAATAAAAGTAAAAGTTATAGAATGGGAGTCTAAAGATGGTTAAACACTCAAAAGGAGTTAAATGTCTGTACTGAAAGCATGCAAGTGTTTGGAGAAACCATACAGACACTGAAGATTACTGGGACGTGGCTACAGAAAGATCAGAACTAGGAATGAAACACTGATTGGAAGAAATATATTTAGAAAAGATAAAAAGAGAGAAAAAAAAAGGTGGAGTAGCATTATTTATTCAGGATAACAACTGAAGGAAGAAAAGGGATGCAGCTGTCAGCAAGACAAAGATTAAGTTGTTGCTTGGTTATACAGACAGACATTGAGATTGCTACAACAAAGTCATGCTGTCAAAGTTTTAACACACTGCATCTTTTTCAATTGAAGAAAAGCTTGAAGAACTGCCGGTCCTGAGCACATAGCCCATGGCAATGTCTTAACCAGAGTCAACTTGCCTTGTTGAATTTAAATAAAGTTTGACAATTAACTATTCTACATGGCACACTGGTAGCAGCATTACCATTGAGAGTCTTCAGTCCACTTGTCAACCAATGTGCACACTCCTCTTTTTTGACTTGATTTATTATTGTCACACGTACCAAGTACAGCAAAAAGCTTGGTTTTATGAGTAGTACAGCCAGATCATAACAATGGAGTAAAAACAGAATCATGGAGGATTTCAACAATTGATATTAATTGAAATGAAGAGGTACATAAACAGAATAAGGAAATGGAATTCCTAGAGAGGGTATAGGATACCTTTTTAAACCCAGTATACAAAAGCCCAATAAAGGGAGGATTCAATATTCGATCTACTGATGGAGAATGACCCAGATGAGGAATATAAAAGCAGGTGAACACCTCGGCACTGGTCTGGAGCCAGCCTTTAAAAAGGAAAACTGGATCCCTATCCATTAGGAGAGACATAATTGGTTATCTTTAGTTTGACGACAGTTTGAAAATAGTTTGAAAACTTGAAAGCCAATACAGTAAAAGGATTGAAGACTCCATTCTTTATTCTGCACCATATTCTAGTCATCCAGCTAACTGAGCTAACCAACCCCCACCTAGGCAAACACTGATCACGATCAGCTACACTCCAGATAATGAAAAACCAAATTCATAGATTGCAGAAAACCTGGATTTTGAGGGGCTTAGAACAGAACTTGGGCAAGTGAAAAAATGTTTTTGGCAAAAAGAAACAAATACAAAAGGTCTTTTCATTAAATAAGTGTGTTTGGAGTATACAAAACTACCATATATACTCGTATAAAAGTTGAATTTTTTAGACTATTTTAAAAGGTTCAATTTATAGGGTCAACTAACACACAGGTACTAGTTTTAGATTGGATTCGATTCCCTACAGTGTGGGAACAGGCCCTTCAGCCCAATCAATCCACACTGACTCTCCGAAGAGTAACCCACTCAGACCCATCATCTCCATCTGACTAATGCACTTAACACTATGGGACAATTTAGCATGGCCAATTCACCTGACTTGCACATCTTTGGACTGTAGGAAGAAACCGGAGCACCCGGAGGAAACCTACGCAGGCACTGGGAGAATGTGCAAATTCCACACAGACAATTGCCAGAGACTAGAATCGAGCCTGGGACCCTGGTGCTGCGAGGCAGCAGTGCTAACCACTGAGCTGCCCCACTGAAATACATACTGCAGTTCAAAAGACCGTATTATCAGCAGAAGTCAATTTGATTGCACAACTGATCCCAGGTAAAGAAGAAAAACACAATGAATTATGGTAAAGGTAATTATTGGATAAAAGCAAGAGAAACAAGAATGAATTGCTGGTAGGAAATGTTATTTATACATACCGGTACGAAAATTTAACATGTCAAGGATTCAGTGAAATTCTGCAAAATCACACTGTTCAACATAGTCATGGCCTGGTATAATGGCACACTTAAAATGAAACATTTATGAAATTCTGAAAATGTGTCTTGACCTTTCCTGCTAAATTCTTCCATTTCCCTCCCATTTACTCTCATGTTATGAATGTCAGCAACATGAACAAATTTGTTAAAGATTTCAAGATATACGCAGCTAATACTTTTATTCAGATATAATAGCACAATTAAAATTATTACCTTTTTAATGATAAAACTTTTGGATGTATAGTGAACAACGTGCAATAAGTACCAGTAGACTTAGTACTGGTCTGAATGAATCAAAATGTGCTGCAGTCAACCAAGTGGGCTAAGCAAGGTTACGGATAAATAAATAAATAATAAATAGAGACGCAATATGCCGAGTTAAGGGAAGAATTTTCATTCAAGTGGTTTAAGTGGGAACATGCAGTTTCCTTTGAAAGAGGTTTATAATGTGATGTAGCAGGGTCGACTTTTAGACGAGATATATGGAAATTACACGATTTTAATCGCCAAAAAGGGGCCGATTTTTACATGAGATTGACTTTTACATGAATATATGCAGTATATTCTGAACACCAAAGAACAAACACTATGGAACTCCATGGATGAAAAGAAAAGAATAGACCCACAGCAGAGAAGTGAGAGACAGAGAGACTATAGAAGTTTGGAGTAATTTTTTTTTATTTCCAAAAGGCAAAATAGGAGCGACAAGATTACATTACCAAGGCGCAAAACAGTAAATTGCTTTACAGGAACATCTATACTAAAGGAGGGAGGCTCTGATGGGAATAAGACCACGAAGAGACCAACAGCTAATATCACAGGTAATGATAGAGAGATGGCAGAAATATTAATAAGTTCTTTCACTTCAGTATTTACCAGGGAGAACAAGTAGACATGACATTGAATGATAGGTGTAAGGACTCAAGTAAATTTAACATAAAAGATGGGATATACTCAGTAAAAGTAAATACCCCAGACCAGATGGATCGCGTCCAGGTACTTGAAAAGACCCTAGAACACAAGAAATAGAAGTAAACCATTTGGCCCCAAACCCGTTCCACCATTCACTAAGGTCATGGCTGATTGGAGCGGAGGCCTCGGCTCCATTCTCCTTCCTGTCCTCCATAAGCAGAGAGTCCCCTCAAAGAAGATCTATCTCAGACTTCAATAAAATTTCCATGACCAACTATGCACTGCTTCGTGAAAAGAAATTTTTAAATACCAATGACCCTCAGAAGACGCTCCGCCTCATCTGTTATAAAAAGACACCTTCCTTTATTTTGGAACTGTTACCCGATTCTCGAATCCCATATGTGGACAAACACCCCCTTGGCATTACCTAGTCAGTCAGTCTCCCCTCAGAATCTTTCAACAAGATCAAATCTCAATCTTTTAAACGCCAATGAATAGCAACTCAATTCTTCCAGAGACAAACCCCTCACCCCACAAATCAGCCCAGTTAACCTTTGCTAAATTGCTTTCAAAAGCAAGGATGTCCTTTCCCAGCTGAAGTTATCAAATCTGTACACAGCACTCTTGGTGTGGTCTCACCAATCCCTTATAGCAAGTCTAATTTATACTCCCAGCTTCCTTGTGAAAAAAAAAAGGCAAATGGAGTGTTGGCTTTATTAGTTACTTACTATACCTGCAAAATGCCTGAAAGATTTAGGTACAAAGACATTGCAGGTCTTTCTTAAAATTTCATATTCCGCCTAACTATTCTTCACACCAAAGTGGAAAGCCTCAGATTTTCCCCACTTTTTACTCCATTTGCCAAACTTTTCTTAACTCATTTGTCCTATTAATTTGCATCCTCCTCACAACTTGCTTTTCTAGCCACCTTCATAACATCAGAAAATTCAACTCCACTATTCTTGACCCTTCATCCAAGTCATTGATACATAGATTGTAAATGGTTCAGGCTCAGCACTGATCCACAGCACTCCACTCGTTAAAGATTGCCCATCCTGAAATGACCCAACTGTTTCCTGAGAGACCTTGACTAATGGATGGCACAATGGTAGAGTATGAGCCTTTGATGGCCGGTAGGTACAGAAGCAGCAAGAGCAAGTTGAGGTAGTTGACAAAAGATGGTGGCATTTATGCTGGCAGATTTGAAGAAGATCATTGATACTCTATTTCAAAAAAAAAACCGCAGTACATTCCTCCAGATGGCTGAAACTACATCGACCTGACTGGGAAACCTGGATCCAACTGGCGTAGTTTGGGGTCATGGCCTCCACTAATAGTCCTGAGGGACAAGGAAGTCCCTCCTCCTCACCAAGCCATCCAATGGGACCTCCAGGTCTTGGTCCACAAAGTAGGGCACCAATATGCCATTAATTGGCCATGCTGTGAAGAGTGCATGGAATCCTGTACAGCAGCTCCAGAATGTTAGCACTTAACCAGACGCATAAGTGTTTTTAATGGGGTACCAGGATCTCCAAGCAATACAGAGTACCTCCGGCTCTGGCAAATGAGAGAATTGTGCTAGCATCAAATGAGAGGGGTGCTATGTGGGTGAAGTAGGTAATTAAATGAGGCTAGTTTGGGATGACTGCACAAGAAAACTCTCAGCCTCATGAAAAACCCTCCACATAGCTTGACAAAAATTAAATTTTGCCAAAACTCAATAAGACTCAGCACAGAATTATAAAAAGGATAGAGAGGCACCAGGGAGGGTGTAGAATTTACAAGGATTCCAGAAACACACATTGTAGGAAAGGATTAAAAGGCTAGGTTTCTTCTCCATTGGAAACAAGGCTCAATTATGGTCTTGAAAATGCTGAAAGATTTTGATCGTATGGATAGAGAGAATATCTCTGCTGTGGAGAAAAGCATAACTGAATCCATCAACAAGATCATTAATCATCAAGCTATCCAACAGGGAATTGGAGAAAGAGCCTCTTTACCCAAAGAGTAGTGAGGACATGGAACTCACTACCACAAGGAATGGTTGAAGTAAATCATATAATGCATTTCATGGCAAATCCGACAAGCATGTGATGGAAAAGGGAATAAAAGAGAGAGCTAAGAGGAACCAGGAGGGGTAATAGATAGGACAGATGTCAGAGGTAGGTTCTTTACTCAGAGAGTAGTAAGGGTGTGGAACACCCTGCTTGCAACAGTAGTAGACTTGCCAGCATTAAGGGTATTGGATAAACATATGGATGACAATCCATAGGTTAGATGGGCTTCAGATTAGTTTCACAGGTCGGCGCAACATTGAGGGCCGAAGGGCCACTACCGCGCTGTGATGTTCTATGGGGCTACAATGGTTGATTCACAGGAGGAACATAGGAGGCAGCTCGATTGGAGCATAGATTTTGGCATCGATGCATGCACCAAAAGATTTGTTGCTGTGCCACATGTCCAATGTAATCAAACTATGTGATAGTTATTTCTGATGTCTGATTTGTGGACAGGATTCAAAAGACTGGACTAAACCAGTTTTGAAATTAGAGTCACAAGTTATTGTTCTGTGTCGGCCAGAATTGTTGTTTGTGAACAGAGATTGAAAAATGGTAACAAAGTGCTGTTGAGACAAAATTGTCTAAAAGTGTGTGATGACCGATGTGAAATCGCAGTGATGGTGGACATGAAGTCCACCTCTATAACATCCTGTTCAACAAGAACAGTGGTAAGAGAAGATAATTTCACTGTTTTAATCTACAAACTTTCTAAACAAGATCCTCCCCAAGCCAAGTTGAAAAAAGGTGCCATTTTATAAAGAACAGGTATTACACCATGCAACACAGAATGCATTATTCTGCTGCCAAGTTAGAGCTAGATTTAACTGATTGTATTTTCTTCAGATCAAAGTCCAAGTGCTGTAAACAAGCACACCCTGATGTCAAATCCAGGCAAAATAGATCAGTTTCTTTTGCACACACTTTAATATCTTATACTTTGTATTCCATAAGGATGGCACATTGGCACTGTGGTTAGCACTGATGCCTCACAAGGGCAGGGACTCCGGGTCAATTCCAGCCTCAGGAGACTCTCTGCATGGAGCTTGCATGTTTGCTGTGTCTGTGTGGGTTTCCTCTGGGTGCTTGGATTTTCTAAATGCAAAATGTGTCCTCACAGCAATATTACAACAGGTAGTGCAGCACTGAACTGCAGGGCTATCAACACAAGTGGATCAGAGACGTGCCCCAGGGGTGCAGTGAACTGATGATCTATCAATATTGGCATCTGGCAAAGTACAGGTAGTCACTGCCCATAGAGCGCACTCTGAAATGTTAGTGACTCCTGGCCAAGGGGAGGTGATGGTATAGTACCATTATCACTGGACGATTAATCCAGAGACCCAGGTAAGGTTCTGGGGACCTGCTTTTGAATTCCACTATGACAAATTGTGAATTTCAATTCAATAAATATCTGGAACTAAGAATCTAATGAATATCATGGAAAATCTTTGAGGAGAAAGTGAGGTCTGCAGATGCTGGAGATCAGAGCTGAAATTGTTGCTGGAAAAGCGCAGCAGGTCAGGCAGCATCCAGGGAACAGGAGAATCGACGTTTCGGGCAGAAGCCCTTCTTCAGGAATGAAGAAAGTTTGTCCAGCAGGCTAAGATAAAAGGTAGAGAGGAGGGACTTGGGGGAGGGGCGTCGGAAATGTGATAGGTGGAAAGAGG
>NC_057752.1:9986536-9990535 GCF_004010195.1 Chiloscyllium plagiosum
TCACCTTGACCTCTTTCCACCTATCGCATTTCCGACGCCTCTCCCCCAAGTCCCTCCTCCCTACCTTTTCTCTTAGCCTGCTGGACAAACTTTCCTCATTCCTGAAGGGCTTATGCCCGAAATGTCGATTCTCCTGTTCCCTGGATGCTGCCTGACCTGTTGCGCTTTTCCAGGAACACATTTTCAGCTGTAGTCAGGAAAAACCCATCTAGTTCACGAATGTCATTTACAGAAGAAAACTGCTATCCTTATTGGTCTGGCCTACATGTGACTTCAGAGCCACTACACTATGGTTGACTCAACTGCCCTCTCATTAATTAGGATTGGTAATGATTGCTGGTTGAACCAGTGATGCCCACATTCCATGAATTTAAAAATAAAATCCAGAGGAGCAACTGGAAAAGGTGAAATTGAGGTTATCACACCGACTATCCAGTTTGCGAATCAAACCAGATAGTAATATCTGGCAGGTGAGAGAATGGGAAACTGCATACAAGAATGAGGCCAAAAAAAAAAAAGGTCTGATGGCAGTTAGAGACCCTGCTGGATCAGGAGGTTCAGGTCAAATTGCACTTGCCCCATAGTTAATTACTTATAGTTTTTAATTACTTAAACTATCTTATAGATTATACTAATGAGATGTTAATGCATGAAAATAGGCCTCTAGCTACTCAAGAATTTTGTCTTGATTAATTGTCACATGTACTGTGAAGAGTCATTTTGGGTGCAGTACAGGTAGATCCTAGTGTGATTTGAGAGTTCCATTCAGAATTCTCCTAACAGTGGGGACGATGCTGTTCTTGAACCCACTGGTATGTGTTTAAGCTTTTGCATCTTCTACCTGATTCAAGAGATTATAGCCCGAGTGGGAGAGGTCTTTGACTATTCTCAGGCAATGAGACATGCAGATAGAGTCAGTGGATGGAAGGTCAGCTTGTGTGGTGGATTGGGCTATGCTCCCAACTTCGTAGTTTATGGTCCTGGGCAGAGCAGGTGCTGTGCCAAGCTGTGATGCATCCAGATAAAAAGCCTTCTATGATGCATCTGTACAAGTTGCAGAGTGTCCTCACAGACATGCCAAATTTCCTTCGCCTGGAGGAAGAAGAGGCATTGTTATGCTGGTTTAACGGTCACATCAATGTGGGTGGTCCAGGACAGATTGTTGGTGATGGTCACTCCTAGAAACTTGATGCTCTCAAGCATCTCCCTTCATGTGTGGTAGGGGCGTGCCCTCCTCCTTGCTTCCTGCAGTGAATGATCAGCTCTTTAGTTTTGCGCACACTGAGGGAAGAGATTGTTGCCTTCATACCATGCCACTAATCATTCAGTCTTGCCATTGTTTGATATCTGGCCTACAATGGTGGTGTCAATTAACTTGTAGAATCGCATCTCTGCCTTCAACACTTGGTTAGAAAATAAGACTCTCCCCTTGATATTGAGGTTCCCCACGGCCCACCTCCCTGTGAGCTTCGAAATGCCAAATGTTGTCCAATGCCTGGGAAGAATATGCACAATTACAGTTAGTTGAAAGCAAACATTCATAGCCAACGGCCCCATGTTGTCTTTATGTTTTGGAGACAGTACAAAGGCGGCATTGTGGCAATGCTAATGAATAGCTCAGTCCATGAATGTCAGTAAAACACATGTCAAAGAAACTGAACTTTCAGCACATGACAAGAGAATTTAATGCTTTGGTTGCAGATGAAGTTTAAAATTATTCAAATCGTCTTTCAGCTTTTTCCACTATGCATTTTACCAAAATGCTTGCTGGTCACACTTGTCCATTTCCTCCATAAAGGCTTTCACAATAATATCATTCATCCAACTTTTCTAGCACTCCCATCATTTGCTCACTACATTTCCTTTCTCTGCAACAGATGACCATACCATTTAAAATTTCAGCTTTTTTTTTTAATGCTCCCACAAATGGTCTTTTTAGTTAGAAAAAAAATAAAAGAACCAACTTCAAAATTTACTGGGCCCTGATCTTGTCACTCCACATCGCACTGGAATCCAGTCTTGATATTGCCCAGGTTTCTGCAGGATTTTAATGAGGCCAGTCTTAACAGTCTCGTAGGTCCTTCCTTTCAGTTTCAGCACACTTTTCTATCGCCATCACACACCACCACAATGCACTTTTTCCAATCACTCCAAACTCGAGCCATTCCATAATTTCCATCATTTGCCAATGAGCCCGAGTAATTCAAACTACTCACTTTCTTCAAGTCTTTCCCATAATCCTCACCTCAGATCTTTGGAAGCTCAACCAGACAGTCCATACGTTGGGTTTATGGTCTGATCTTCATACCAGTCTGCCAGTACTGCTTTCCAGCTAGTCATACTGGTCGTCCAACATAGCTCGAACGCCATCTGCAAATGTCATTGACCATAACATTTCCTGTCTCACTTGGAATACCCAGCATGAATCTGAAATAAGAGGCTCAATGCTAATCCTTGTTGCAATCCAACTTGGACTTTGCAACATATGCTCTTCCACTGCTTCTTACTGTGGTCTGACACAGTTTTAAAAGAAAGTGTGCATCTAAGCTTTTAATGAATAGCATCTGTGCTTCAATTCATTAGACAGTTTTTTCAACATTTTAAAATTACACAGAATGAGAGTCATTAATGTTGGCACAAAAGGAACTGCAAAATAGCTAGCAATTCAAACAGCTGCAGTCTTGAACTATTGCCAGAGAAAGTAGCCATCCTTTCATAAAAAGGAAGTATGTCTCCCATCCTCTGAACTTCAGTTCATGTCTCATATAGGTCTTACATTAAGTGCTGTTCACACTCCTCACCAGATCCTAAATCTCCCAAAGTACCAGGTTTAAAAAAAGTCACCAAGATCACTTAAAAGCTTCAAGTTTTCCTGTCTTTTCAGCCCTAGTATCATCTGATCTTCATTCATCCACTTCCCTTCAGCCAACCAGGCCCCACACACAAACAAACTTCCAATTTAGCACTTTGTGATAACCAGATATCAAAGCACTTTATAGCGAATAAAGTACTTTGAGGTGGATTCATTAGTTGATGTATTTCTTATCACAACAATATACACAAAGAAAACTCAAACACAGTGATGTGATAATGGCCATTTCATATGATTTGATTAATGGAGATCTGATACTCTGACAAGTCACCATTAATATCTCCACCTTCCTTTCATTCTTTTTAGTCCTTCCTTAAAATCCATCCATATGGCTAAGCTTTTAGTTTCCCCATCTAATATATTTGACAGTGTTCATTCTTTTGATTATGTGTCTTGAAGTTTTTCCTTCCGAAAGTTTCTGAATAAATGCAAGCTGGGCATTGCACGGAATGCAGTGTAGCTCATTTTCACCATAGAGTCATAGAGATGTACAGCATGGAAACAGACCCTTCGGTCCAACCCGTTCATGCTGACCAGATATCCCAACCCAATCTGGTCCCACCTGCCAGCACCTGGCCCATACCCCTCCAAAACCTTCCTATTCATATACCCATCCAAATGCCTCTTAAATGTTGCAATTGTACCAGCCTCCACCACATCCTCTGGCAGCTCATTCCATACACGCACCACCCTGTGAAAACGTTGCCCCTGAAGTCTCTTTTATATCTTTCCCCTCTCACCCTAAACCTATGCCCTCTAGTTCTGGACTCCTCGGCCCCAGAGAAAAGATTTTGCCTATTTATCCTACCAGGTCCCTCATGATTTTGTAAACCTCTGTCAAGATAACTCCTCAACCTCAGACGCTTCAGGGAAAACAGCCCCAGCCTGTTCAGCCTCTCCCTATAGCTCAAAGCCTCCAACCCTGGCAACATCCTTGTAAATCTTTTCTGAACCCTTTCGTGTTTCACAACATCTTTCCGATAGGAAGGAGACCAGAATTGCATGCGATATTCCAACAGTGGCCTAACCAATGTCCTGGATTAATGGTGCTGGAAGAGCACAGCAGTTCAGGCAGCATCCAAGGAGCATCGAAATCGACGTTTCGGGCAAAAGCCCTTCATCAGGAA
>NC_057752.1:9990604-9991890 GCF_004010195.1 Chiloscyllium plagiosum
GAATTAAACTCCATCTGCCACTTCTCAGCCCATTGGCCCATCTGGTCAAGATCCTTTTGTGATCAGAGGTAACCCTCTTCGCTGTCCACTACACCTCCAATTTTGGTGTCATCTGCAAACTTACTAACTGTACCTCTTATGCTCACATCCAAATCATTTATATAAATGACAAAAATAAAATAGTGGACCCAGCACTGATCCTTGTGCCACTCCACGAGTCACAGTCCTCCAGTCTGAAAAACAACCCTCCACCACCGCCCTCTGTCTTTTACCTTTGAGCCAGTTCTGTATCCAAATGGCTAGTTCTCCCTGTATTCCATGAGATCTAACCTTGCTAACCAGTCTCCCATGGGGAACCTTGTTGAACGCCTTACTGAAGTCCATATAGATCACATCTACCACTCTGTCGTCATCAGTCCTCTTTGTTACTTCTTCAAAAAACTCAATCAAGTTTGTGAGGCATGATTTCCCATGCACAAAGCCATACTGACTATCCCTAGTCAGTCCTTGCTTTTCCAAATACATGTACATCCTGTCCCCCTGGATTCCCTCCAACATGCCCACCACCAAGGTCAGGCTCACCGGTCTATAGTTCCCTGGAGTGTCCTCATGACATTTCTTAAACAGTGGCACCATGTTTGCCAACCTCCAGTCTTCTGGCACCTCACCTGTGACCATCAATGATACAAATATCTCAGCAAGAGGCCCAGCAATCACTTCCCTGGCTTCCCACAGAGTTTGAGGGTACACCTGATCAGGACCTGGGGATTTTTCCACCTTTATGCGTTTCAAGACATCCAGCACTTCCTCCTCTGTAATATAGACATTTTGCAAGATGTCATCATCTATTTCCCTACATTCTATATCTTCCATATCCTTTTCCACAGTAAATACTGATGGAAAATACTCGTTTAGGATCTCTCCCATTTTGTGCGGCTCCACACAAAGGCCGCCTTGCTGATCTTTGAGGCGCCCTATTATCTCCCTAATTACCCTTTTGATGTTAACGTATTTGTAAAAACTCTGGATTCTCCTTTACACTAATTTGCCAAAGCTACCTCATTTACCCTTTTTGCCCTCCTGATTTCCCTCTTAAGTATACTCCTACTGCCTTTATACTCTTCGGATTCACTCGATCTATCCTGTCTCTACCTGACATATGCTTCCTTCTTTTTCTAAACCAAACCCTCAATTTCTTTAGTCATCCAGCATTCCCTATACCTACCAGCCTTTCCTTTCACCCTGACAGGAATATACTTTCTCTGGATTCTCGTTATCTCATTTCT
>NC_057752.1:9992936-10009402 GCF_004010195.1 Chiloscyllium plagiosum
CCCCCATGAGAACATTCTGCATCCTCTCTGAAACATCCTTGATCTTGGCACCAGGGAAGTAACACACCATTCTGATTTTTCGCTGCTGGCCACAGAAACGTCTGTCTGTACCTTGGACTAGAGAGTCCCCTAACACAATTAATCCCTTGGAAGCCGACGTACCCCGCGTTGCATTAGAGCCAGTCTCAATACCAGAAACTTGGCTGTTCGTGCTACGTTCCCCTGAGAATCCATCCCCCACCTACATTTTCCAAAACAGCATACTTGTTTGAAATGGGTATAGCCACAGAACACACCTGCACTAGGTGCTTACATCTCTTACCTTTCCTGGAGTTAACCCATCTATGTGACTGTATCCGAGAATTTCCCCCTTCCTATAACTGCCATCCATCACATACTGTTGCAAATTCCTCATTGCTTGTAACGGTCTCTCCAACCGATCCATTCCATCTGATAAGATTCGCAACCAACAGCATTTATTGCAGATATAATCCGCAGTAACCCTTAAACTCTCTTTAAACTCCCACATCTCACAAGAAGCACATATCACTGTACTAAAGGCCATTTTTGCTCCTTCACAATTTACAGACCCAGAAAATAACACTTTCTTATTCCTCGACAAAACACTGCCCCAAGTTAGATTAATAGTTACGGCTTATATTTTACGTTTAATCAAGGGACATATCTCAAGAAACAATCAAGAAAGAACCCACTCTACTCACTACTGCAGACTTTCTGTTGGCCACAAAACAATTAACTTATCTAAATCTGTGCTGTGAACCTTGCCCAAACATTTCCGCCAAGATCAGTTGTGAATTTCACTGTTTGTTAATTTTCCCAGACCCACTCAGATGTCAAGCGATACATGAATTCAAACAGCAAAGGCAGTCCTGTGCAGGTCCACTCTGGTCAGTTTATTTCTCTCTCTCTATCCAACTCCTGCACTGACCTCACCATGTGCAGCCTATTGTCCGTTCGTCTCCCTTTTAAAACTGCTGTTGTTTTGACCTTTATTTTCCCCTCCAAAGTTCCAAAACAATGCAACAGCATATAAAACAGTAATTGCTGCTCCTGGAATTCGAGGGAAATCACCTCCAGCAACGAATATACCTCAAAAATAAAATAAAAAGGCAGCCAATACAGCCAGAAATGTTTCCAGTCCTCCATCTTGGATTACCCAGAACCCAGTCAGAAGTGTTATCAGTTTGCTGTTAAAAAGGAAAATACCATTCACAATCATGAAGAGGGCTCACATTAATGACTCGCACTGCTAACCTATACCCCTTTCCCATATCTATCAAGTCATCAAAAACAGAGTTGAGATAATCGGGTATAATGACAACAGATCAGACCTTTAAGTTCTCATGGGCGTATCAAATTTTAATTCCAACGTTTTAAATAAAAAACATACCTGCAGATGCAAATTCAGTGACTGTCTGGCAGAGTCCTGTGTAGACCCATGGAATGTCACACCTGCACAGGCTCAGGGAAACGTTCAAAAACAATACCCAGCCTATCTCAGCAAGAAACCAGCTCCTGCAGAAATATCTAAGTTTTAACCATTCCAAGAATTTTTAAAAAAGGGTTTAAAAACCCGACTGCACCTATGTCCCTCTGAGACAGGCAGGAAGGGGTAAGATTAAGGAGCCTTGGATGACGAGAACAGAGGAGCTTCTCGTCAAAAGGAAGGAGGCAGCTTATGTAAGGTGGAGGAAACAAGGATCTAGCACAGCTTTAGAGGATTACAGGCTTTCTAGAAAGGACCTCAGAAATGGACTGAGGAGAGCCAGGAGGGGACACGAAAAAGGCTTGGCAGGAAGGATTAGGGAGAATCCAAAGGCATTTTACTCATACGTGAGGAATAAGAGAATGATCAGGGAGAAGGTAGGGCCGATCAGGGATAGCGGAGGGAACTTGTGCGTGGAGTCTGAGCAGATAGGGGAAGCCCCTAAATGAGTTTTTGCTTGGGCTTTCACTCAGGAAAGGGATCTTGTTGTGAATGAGAACTTTGAGGAGCTGGGAAACAGACTTGAACAGATCAAGATTGATGAAGCTGATGTGCTGGAAATTTTGGCAAACATTAAAATCGATAAGTCCCCAGGGCCAGACTTGACTTATCCCAGGCTGCTCCAGGAAGCGAGAAAGGAGGTGGCTGAGCCGCTGGCAAAGATCTTTACTTCCTCACTCTCTATGGGAGTCGTACCGGAGCATTGGAGGGAAGCGAATGTTGTTCCTCTTTTCAAGAAGGGGAATAAAGAAATCCCTGGCAATTACAGACCAGTCAGTCTTAAGTCTCTGATCAGCAAGATTCTGGAAAGAATTCAGAGGGATAGTATTTGGAAAAGCACAGCATGATTAAAGGCAGTCAGTGTGGCTTTGTGAGGGGCAGGTCATGCCTCACAAATCTTACTGAGCTCTTTGAGGAGGTGACGAGACATGTCGACGAAGGTCGAGCAGTGGATGTGGTGTATATGGACATCAGCAAGGCATTTGATAGGGTTCCTCATGGTAGGCTCATTCAGAAAGTCAGGAAGTATGGGATACAGGGAGATTTAACTGTCTGGATTCAGAATTGGTTGGCTGACAGAAAGCAGAGAGTGGTTGTAGATGGAAAGTATTCTGCCTGGAGGTCAGTGGTGAGTGGTGTCCTGCAGGGCTCGGTTCTTGGGCCTCTGCTCTTTATCGTTTTAATAAGTGACTTGGATGAGGAGGTTGAGGGGTGGGTTAGTAAATTTGCAGATGACACAAAAGGTTGGAGGTGCCGTTGATAGTATCGAGGGCTATTGCAGGCTGCAGTGAGACATAGCCAGGATGCAGAGTTGGGCTGAAAAATGGCAAATGGAGTTCAACCTGGATAAATGCTAAGCGATGCATTTTGGAAGGTCAAATTTGAATGCTGAATATAGGATTAAAGACAGGATTCTTGGCAGTGTGGAGGAACAGAGGGATCTTGGTGTTCAAGTACATAGATCCCTCAAAGTTGCCACCCAAGTGGATAGGGTTGTTAAGAAAGCATATGGTGTTTTGGCTTTCATTAACAGGGGGATCGAGTTTAAGAGCCAGGAGGTTTTGCTGCAGCTCTACAAGACCCTGGTGAGACCACACTTGGAACATGGTGTCCAGTTCTGGTCGCCCTATTATAGGAAAGATACGGGGGCTTTGGAGAGGGTGCAAGGAAGAAGGTTTATCAGGATACTGCCTGGACTGGAGGGCTTGTCTTACGAAGATAGATTGACTAAGCTCGGACTTTTCTCTCTGGAGAGAAGGAGGAAGAGAGGTGACCTGATCGAGGTATACATGATATTGAGGGGCATGGATAGAGTCAATAGCCAGAGACTTTTCCCCAGGAAAAAATTGACTGGCACGAGGGGTCATAGTTTTAAAGATATTAGAAGGAAGGTGTAGAGGGGACGTCAGAGGTAGGTTCTCTACGCAGAGAGTTGTGAATGCATGGAATGCGTTGCCAGCGGTGGTGGTGGAAGCAGAATCATTAGAGACATTTAAGCAACTGCTGGACATGCACAGCAGTAAATTGAGGGGTGCGTACGTTGTTTTATTTTAGATTAGGAATAATCCTTGGCACAACATAGTGGGCCAAAGGGCCTGTTCTGTGCTGTACTTTTCTATGTTAATAGCCTGATGTGCTGGGGTGTGGACGAGTGTGCAGTGAAGGTCACAGCTGGATGGCCATTAAGCACTCAAGTACTGCAGGTTAAAAAAAAAAGGAAAACTGTTTCACAATTAACGCTACTAGTGAGTACCCAAAAAGGGAGCAGGACAAAAGGAATTTCAGTCAGCCTGAAAAGCAAACCAAGGATCTTGAAACTGATTGCTTGATTACTAACATCAATACTTCACATTGGATGGTACTGATAGCAATGTTATAAAAAAAGGTGGGGGAAGCCAGTTTCTCTCCTTGCCAGTGAGCTCAACAATTCAAAAGGTATCTTGTCCAGAACCTTAAATCAGAAAATCCCGCACAGGGACATTCATAGCAAAGGGCAAAAGCTAAGCTTGCTGGCTGGTTTTGTAAGACCCAACAAGTTAGGTTGTCTCTTCCACTTGTCCTTGACAGCCCTCCAGATTGTCAGTGACATCTTCCCCAAGTACTATTGGCCCTGGTAGTCACTAAAAAACCTTGTCCAGAATACACTATGATGACATATTTCCTTTCTCAGATAGAACCGACTGAAAGAATGACCCTTCCAACAAAACAAGCAGGAAGCTGCTGTTCATTAAAAATAATCCCTCTGTCCATTGAATGCAGCAAGATTTCTGAAACATTATGTCCAAAGGTCTCAGTAGCAAGGAACCGTGCAGCGGTTTGTAGCTCACATTGACTCACTCCATGGCATTTTGTACAAAATCCTTCTTACAGGGAACAGACATGCTCTGTTCCACAGTTTAACAGCATGACAAGAGATGTTTCAGGTCTAAATTCCTGTCCAAAAGACAAGGTGAGGAGTAAACTAAATAATGACTGTTATGTTGGCAGAAGTAGTGAGCTCAGCCTCAGTAGCGAACTGAACCAACTAGTCATCACCTCGTTTTTATTTCCTCCCTTGTATCCAATGCACCACCCAAGTGTCCCTTGTCTATTTCGTTAACTATACTCTCTATGGAGGGGGGTATCTGGCTCTGTAGGTAGCCCCTGCCTATGAGCCAGAGCTCCAGTTTCAAGTCCTACTTCAGGAATTAGGGAAGCAACATGCCCGACAGATAGTTCTGCAAAATCTTTCCAACATGTCCGTGGGCAGGTAGTATGAGTGGAAAAGATTCCTGATCAGCTACACTGGATATGGACTGGTGCCCCTCAAGCCATAACCACTTCTTGTTCAGGATCCTTCAGGGAGGATGGCTAACTACAGATGGATGGCCTCTCCACAGTGCGAGATCACAGAATTATTGCATCACAGAAGAAACCTTTGAATCCATTGTGCTCATGCTGGCTAGCGTCAGACTTGGGTGTTAAGGGGTAGGTGGAATGCTTGTTGCAATGTTCTGGGAAGTGCCTAGATCATTGACTCCAGATGGATTATCAATGGTTTTCTGACTGCTCCATGGAGAAAAATTTAGACTTTGAAAGCCAATAATTTAAAACAATGTATATCAGGTGAAACACTGAGGGACTGAAGAAATGGGAAAAAGCTTTCTGCAGGATTAACTCGCTTTACGTGGGCACACACCATGACACACTTCATGCATCCTCTTGAAGCACAGGCATGTAAATCCCTACCCACTGAAAATGGAAACAATCCATTCTCCCCATCACTCACCACAATCTAGTTCACCCAATTCATCCAATTCATCCATAATCTCACCCCAGGTCTTCTTTGGAATACAGTCTATAAGAAAGAAAAGACGCCTGGAAATGAAACAGTAAAGCAATCAGAAACTCAAACCTTTCAAGATACAGTATTTTGCTTGGGAGTTTTCTTTCTGAAAGCACTTCACCAGGAGTGTCAGAATGTACTGGACAACATACACATAATAGTAAGAGTTTAAGTGGTTTTGGAGGGGGGGGGTGGAAAGAGTGCTGGATTGCCATTTTAACAGCACAAGATCAAATGCCATCCTTGGTGGCAATTCAATTTTTTTTCACAACATTTGCTGGTTCTCAGCCAAGTTACTGGATGAAGCACTCAACCACTAAATAGAAACAAATTTAAAAACCAAACACTTTCCCAAATGCATTTGTTGTGAGAGAATAGTGTTGACAACAAAAGGTCTACACAAGAAGGACACAGTCAAGATTATCTTGGCTTCATCCCAGCTCAGAGAATAAAAACTACAAGTGTAGTAATAAGGAATAGAATAGGCTAAAATCTGAGTAAAGGACAGTCCCAGCAATTAAGAATTTCACAGTTTCCAGAACTTGTTTCATGTAACCTGTAATTCTGTTTACCTCCAGCATGCAAGGTGGAAATGAATGATCTAATACTGGATGCCTGCCCCGCCCCCCCCACCAAACAAACCAATCAGAACTACTTTGTTGAAAACAGTGTATACTTCCAATGTGAAGATGAAAGCCAGAAATATGATAAAGCTAGAAAAGATTGTTCTTTACATCATATCAAAAAGCATAAGTAATAATAAGTGGAAGAATTGGTAAGATATTTATATTTTCTTTAAAAATTCTCTTCCAGTTGTTTATTCATACAGGAGATGAATATTACAACACAAACTACATTATATTTCAGCAATAAATTGCTTCAATGTGAAGCATGTGAAATGACAGCCTGGGCTGAATTGTGGTTGCCTTGAGCGCTGGTTGGTACATTTGGGAAGAGAAGAAAAGAAAGAGGAAAGAGAAAAAAAAAGACGAGGAACTACTCGCCACTTTCACAAGTATCAAATTTGGATTAAATGCCAAACAACCCAGGAAAAATGAATATATCGTGCTTCTATTTTGAAGAGTATACAAGACAAGTCACTGGTTTTGTCGGGGGTTCTACACTTCAAGGTACAAAGGACCGTCTCAAGAGCTGCTGACTAATCAGAAGAGTAGGCAAAGCTTCAGTCCCAGCAGCACGTCAGTGAGAAGTGGTCACTGCTGGTACTACAACAGACTGCAGACTAGCCAGCACACAGGAGGTTCCGGACTGCAGGTAACCTTCAGTGGGCACGAGGAGGGGGGCAATCCCACAGATTAAAAATCAGGCAGGCCTCAGCAACAGGGGCTGCCCTGGTTGTCTGCAACCAGTGTGCCTGAACAGGAGACCCCTTCCAGAGCCCACAGGAAAGCTGCTGACTTTTCATGGGTAGCCTCCAGTGGTGAATTTCCCACCCCACATGAAATTAAGGGCGTCAATTTCCACCTTTCACTTCCCCCACCTTTAACTTTTTGTTTTAAAAATTCAAAAGAGAGATTCAGGAAGGAAGAGTCAGATGTACAGCATGGAAACAGACCCTTCGGTCCAACCCGTCCATGCCGACCAGATATCCCAACCCAATCTAGTCCCACCTGCCAGTACCCGGCCTATATCCCTCCAAACCCTTCCTATTCATATACCCATCCAAATGCCTTTTAAATGTTGCAATTGTACCAGCCTCCACCACTTCCTCTGGCAGCTCATTCCATACACGTACCACCCCCTGCGTGAAAAAGTTGCCCCGTAGGTCTCTTTTATAGCTTTCCCCTCTCACCCTAAACCTATGCCCTATAGTTCTGAACTCCCCCACACCAGGGAAAAGACTTTGCCTATTTACCCTATCCATGCCCCTCATCATTTTGTAAACCTCTATAAACGTCACCCCTCAGCCTCCGATGCTCCAGGGAAAAAAGCTCCAGCTTGTTCAGCCTCTCCTTATAGGTCCAATCCTCCAACCCTGGCAACATCCTTGTAAGTCTTTTCTGAACCCTTTCAAGTTTCACAACATCTTTTCGATAGATCACATCTACTGCTCTGCCCTCATCAATCCTCTTTGTTACTTCTTCAAAAAAAGAAACTGTCAAGTTTGTGAGACATGATTTCCCATGCACAAAGCCATGTTGATATCCCTGATCAGTCCTTGCCTTTTCAAATACATGTACATCCTGTCCCTCAGGATTCCCAACAACTTACCCACCAACGACATCAGGCTCACTGGTCTATAGTTCCCTGGCTTATCCTTACCACCCTTCTGAAACAGTGGCAACACGTTAGCCAACCTACAGTCTTCCAGCACCTCACCCATGACCATCAATGATACAAATATCTCAGGAAAAAACAACTACTCAATGGATCAGCTAAAAACATATGGACAGTCTACAGAAGGCAAACAGTTGCTTCCTTGCACCTATTTAATGGCTACTACTCATCAACTTTCTACCACATCTATATCAGAGACTACTTGTAAGATTCAGTTTTTAATATTACACATGAAATCTTCCATGGCATTACTCAAGTAGGTAAGGGTGTGGAGTGTAGTTGTGATGGTTAGGAGCTTGGTTGGAGTGGTGTTCAAACAGGGCTTATTCCTTCAAGCTGTTGCTCAGGTACTCACTGTAAGGAACTGGTCAAAACAGATGCATGCATAACTACAGAGGGAAGTTTGTTATGTTGAGAGCTACCTCAAAATAGTTACGTATTGCTCTTTAGGACAAGTTAGTTGGATGTGAAGGACAGGAAAACCAACAGAAAGTGACTGTTATGTTTCTAAAAACAAAAAGGGAAAAAAAGATACATATAAAGACAGATTTCTGAAACACTGCAAGTAATCCAACTTCAGCACCCACCTTGCACTGCAGGCTGTTCCATGATAATCTGTAAAACAAAAAAGGTAGTGTTACTTCATTGCGCTGGGAGAAAAACAAAAGGGCAGAGTAACTTCACTGTTGCCCAATTTTTTCAACGTTTCAACAAAATAACAATCACTAACACTTGACTATGATATTTACTTTATTATATTATAGAGGAGGAATCAAATGACATGTCCAAGGAACACAATAGTATGAAGGAACTGAAGTAATATTGTACAGATACAGCTGAAGACAAGGAATCTTGAGCAAGTAACAATGAGGTTAAAAAAAAAGTGTTTTTTTTCCTTACTTATTCTCTCAAAATGAAACAAACATGTACTTGGGCAGCTTTGGTGACTCTAAAAGTAATGCAAATGAGAGAAAACTGGGCAGCAAATCACTTGCACTAATGATATTAATTCACTTTGAGTATAGGAGTTGGGAAGTCATGTTGAGGTTGTACAGGACATTGATGAGACCTTTTCTAGAACACTGTGTCCAGTTCTAGTCACCCAGTTACAGGAAATATGTTATTAAGCTGGATAGGGTTCAGAAGAGGTTTACCAGAATATTGCCAGGTATGGATAGTTTGGGTTATAAAGAAATGTTGGACAGGCTGGGACTTTTTCTCCACTGGACCATAGGAGTTTGAGAGATGACCTGATACAAGTTAATAAGATCATGAGGGGTATAAGAAGAGTTCAGATAGTGTCTTTTCCCTAGAATGGGGGATTTCAAGACCACAGGGCATATTAAGGAGAGAGGAGCATGGGGAACCTTTTTTTTGGTGCACAGAGGGTGGCTCGCATGTGGAATGAACTTCCTGAGGGACTCGTGGATGTGGATACAATTACAATGTTCAAAGGATATTTGGAAAAGTACGCAAATGAAAGATTTGGAGGGACATGGTACAGGAGAAAGCAGGTGGGACTGATTTAGTTTGGGAACATGGTCAGCATGGACTGGTTGGGCCAAAGGTCTGTTTCCATGCTGTATGACACTGTGACTATGACTTTGCTTGTACACTGGAATAAATTCATACTCCAAACCATATCTAGTCATGATTTGGAGACATTGGTATTGGACTAGGGTGTATATAGTTAAAAATCACAACGCCAGGTTGTGGGCCAACAGGTTTATTTGGAAGCACGAACTTTCGGAACACTGCTCCTTCATCAGGTGGTTGTGGAGAATAATTCCCGATGAAGGGCTTTTGCCAGAAACGTCGATTTTCCTGGTCCTCGGATGCTGCCTGATCTGCTGTGCTTTTCCAGCATCACTCTAATCTCCAGCATCTGCAGTACCCACTTCCACCTACCTATTTTCAAACACTTGTTGAAAAATTAAATTTCAAACAAAAAAATTGGTGACTTTAAAACACAATTTCATGAGCAGTTAATCATTAACATGCGACAACCCCAAGCAATCCCACAAAAAGTTCAGATAATAGTTAGAAATAAATATGAAAATGCAAACCTATTCAATTTTAATTTACCAGCTTCACAATGAAAACATGCAGCCTTTAACATAGTTTTACACCACAACATGCATTGACCTTCAGTAGTGACGAATAAAACAAAACTAAGAGGGCACAGACTTTTGTGGGTCTGCGCAAGAGGTACCAGGTCTATTACGACAGGAATTCAATCTGGGGCAATTATTTGTCTAAAGATTCCATGTCTCAGGGTAAAAATAAAAACAAAGCCTCTTCAAATCCCATGAGTTTGTGAATCAGCACCACGACTAGGAAGTCTGAAGATGGTGGGAAATCTTTGTATTCTTCCATTGCTCCATTTGATATGGTTCTGAATTTGGAATGGTCAGAGACATGACTGTTCTCAATGTTTATAGAATCATAGAGATGCACAGCATGGAGACAGACCCTTCGGTCCAACTCGTCCATGCCAACCAAATAAGCCAGCCTAATTTAGTCCTATTGGCCAGCATTTGGCCCATATCCCTCTAATCCCTCCCTATTCATATACCCATCCAGATGCCTTTTAAATGCTGTAATTGTACCAGCCTCCATCACTTCCTCTGGCAGTTCATTCTATACACATACCACCCGCAGCATGAAAAAATTGCCCCATAGGTCTCTTTTATATCCTTCCCCTCTCACCCTAAACCCCTCTAGTTCTGGACTCCCCTATACTGGGGAGAAGACCTCTATTTACCCTATCCATGCCAGTTATGATTTTATAAACCTCTATGGA
Organism: Chiloscyllium plagiosum; assembly: GCF_004010195.1. Lineage (NCBI taxonomy): Eukaryota > Metazoa > Chordata > Chondrichthyes > Orectolobiformes > Hemiscylliidae > Chiloscyllium > Chiloscyllium plagiosum. Next base: position 10,003,371 of record NC_057752.1, read on the forward strand.
GGTCACCCCTCAGCTTCTGACACTCCAGGGAAAACAGCCCCAGCCTATTCAACCTTTCCCTATAGCTCAAATCCTCCAACCCTGACAACATCGTTGTAAATCTTTTCTGAACCCTACAAGTTTCACAACACCCTTCCCATAACAGGGAGAGCAGAATTGCATGCAATATTCCAAAAGTAGTCCAACCAATGTCCTGGCCAGCCGCAACATGACCTCCCAACTCTTGTACTCAATGCTCTGACCAATAAAGGAAGCATACCAAACACCTTCACCATCCTGTCTACCTGGTTACTCCACTTTCACGGAACTATGAACTTGCACTCCAAGATCGCTTGGTTCAGCAACACTCCTCAGGGTCTGACCAGTGTAAAGTCCTGCCCTGATTTGCCTTTCCAAAATGCAGCACCTCATATTTATCTAAATTCAACTCCATCTGCCACTCATCAGCCCCTTGGCTCATCTGATCAAAGTCCCATTGCACACAGAGGGAATCTTCTTCGCTGTCCACTACACCTCCAATTTTGGTGTCATCTGCTCTCACTCTCTTGGATACATATCACTTATGAATATTTATGCACTTCTGGTCATTCTATTAACAAAATAGGAAAGCTCAGGGGCACAGTTCTGTACACTCTTCCCATAGCTCCTCAGTATTCGTGTGACTCACTCCATTTTCTAATTGAACTCATTTGTTCCTGTGAGTCAAAAAGAGGGAGCTTCTTACTTGCTATGGTTTTTTTTTCTTCTTACTACAATCTTCAGGCTTTTAAAAACCCAAGCTTAACATCATTTAAATTATTTCAGCTTCTCTCCTCTGTCCAATTTTGACTAGATACATTTATACACTGTTACCCTTTGAGAGAATTTTTCAAATATGAACAAAGTATGCTGAATTTACATATTTCTATTGTTTAGGTTCTTTGCTAGTGTGGTAAACGTGCAGAGAAATCTCTCAACATGTCATTCACATCATGTTAATAGTGAAGACGTTGTACAGCTTGTAAACATATCCACAGATAACATCAACGTTTCTTCTATGTTGAACTGGTGAGTGACTAGATCAGGCACTGTAGGTCTACTTATCTGCCCTTATCCAGACAAACTTGCACTGCAGATATTTCTTCCCATCTTGACAAGACAAAAACAAAACTAATTTGGGGCGAGAGACAGAATTCATACGGTTTCAGTGGAAAATGGAAACTGTGCTTAAAAGACATCAGCGCCAAACAGTACAATTGCAATTTGTTAGATTGAACGCCCATATTTGGATAAGTCAATAAAGCGCCTGGTGGTCTGTTTGGGTCATTCACATCACCGTGACGTAATAATGAATCCAAGCAACACATGGATACACTAACATTTCTGGTAATTGTATCAGAGTTTCATTCATCAGATCATATTTAACAATGACAGTTATAGTATCTTTAATTTTGATATAGTGTGCGGTTATTAAGAAAGTCACTACCACAACAAACGAAGTAATTTTAAAAACGTGGTTAAAAAAGAACTTACCAACTCGAGGAAAAAAAAATCAGCAACTGCAAAAATATAACAAAATAGCTCATCATACAAGGCAATTTGAAAATCTTGACGTTTAAAAACATAGGAAAAACTCACCGTTCAGAAACTAAAAAGTATAAAATAGAATTCTAGGAATAAAAATATTGACTGAAATCGTCAACTGATCTCGTAGATAAAATTCTTAAAAACGTATCGAAAAATAATCAGTTTTTAAATATTCTTTCTTTAAAGAACGATTGCATAGAGAATTTAGGATTTCACCAGGTTTTCTCCCACGTCCAACCCCTAATTCTCCACACACCGACTCACACAGCTCTAACTGAAGCTGGATTTAAAGTGGCCACTCACTCACGTGGACAATCCCGCCTTTGTGTCGCCTTCGCCGAACGATCTCGCGGGAGTGAAGGAGCGCGAAAAGCTTCAGCCATTTTGGTGGTATCGATGCATGAGGTTCTGGGTAGTTTTCACGATGCCCTCGCAGCTCTTTCCCGTGTGGGTGGCTGCAGATCCGGTTGGTGGGGCACAATTTACTAGGTCATTTCATAGAATCCCTACAGTGTGGAAACAGGCCATTTGGCCCAAAAAGTCCACACCGATCCTCCGAAGATTAACCCACTGAGACCCATTCCCCTGCTCTACATTTCCCATGACTAATGTACATAACCTACACATCCCTGAACACTACGGACAATTTAGTATGGCCAATTCACCTGACCTGCACATTTTTGGATTGTGGGAGGAAACCAGAGCACCTGGAGGAAACCCACACACAGGGAGAATGTGCAAACTCCACACAGAGTCACCAAATGCTGGAATTGAACCTGGGACCCTGGTGCTGTGAGGTAGCAGTGCTTACCACTGAGCAATCTACATCAGCCCACTTTTCATACATTTCTTATATTTACTTTGTCCATTTAACTTGAAAATTGGCAAATACACTGGGATTTATAAATTGGCTTAATGGACAAGTGCCCTGTGTGGTGGTGTACTAAGTCATACAGATGAGAAACCATCAGCTGAAATAGGGGCAGCAGTGAAAAGCTTATAATTGACCCCAACAGCCCTGGAATGGCGAAGATCATTAGCACCCAAGATTTTAGATCCTTGACCAGTGACATCCTAGGTATTGAATATGGAAAATTAGATCTGAAATATAAAGAATAGCTAGTTTACTACAGTAGATGGAGAGTTGCATTTGTAGAGACCTGTATTGTACCAGCAAAAGCCTTTAAGGGGAGGTGGGATGAGATGAGGGAGAAGATAGGAAACAAAAAGCATTGGATACCAGAGAAAGCTTGTGAGCATAATTTCTTCCTGATTCTTTATTGAAACTTGTATACGGATGGGATTGTTGATGGATTCTTCGGCATAATGGCAACTGGATTGATTAGGAAAAAACCCACTCAACAACGAGTAACAAAACTGAGGATTGCTGCTGTATGTTCATAAAAAAAAGTAATCACAAAGAATTGAGGGAAGAGGAAGCTCAATCAGGTTCCAGATAATGCACTCTACTGAATGTGACAGGAAATGATTTTCCAGCAGGCAGCAACAACAACATAAATTGTTCTGTTTTTCATTCGGACCAATAACACATGTATCTGTGCATGTTTGTGAAATAACATTCTTTTCAATTTTTTTTGGTGAAAAAAAATATAAGAAAAATATGATAGGACAAAGTGTTTCTTCCTTAACACCTAATTTTCCTGGTGCAGGTGCCGGATTTCTCCAGAACTTCACCCTCAAGTGAACGGTGTGTCGGGATTATTTCATCCATAGGAACATAGAAACAGAAGTAGGCTATTCAGCATGACAACATTTCCCCACTGTTCAATATGATCGTGGCTGATTGAACACTTCAATGCCTTTTAACCACCCTATCCCCATAAATCTGTACATCACTGGTAATCAGAAATCTATTAACCTCTACCATAAATAAAGACTGAGCTTCCACAGCCCTTTCTGGTAGAGAATTCCAAAGGTTCACAACTCTGCATAGAAATATTTCTCCTGATCTGATCTTCTGGACTTAAGTGGTACAACCTTATACAGTACAGCTCAGGAACTGGCCCCTCGGCTCACCAAGCCTGTGCTGATTCCAGTCCTTATTTAGACCCACTACGTATTGCCCTTGCCTGGTTTATATTCCTCTCTTCACCTCCCATGTATCTATCAAGAAAAGCCTTAAACATTGCTAATGTGCCTGCTTCCACCACCTCCACTGACAGTGCATTTCGGGCACCCACTACCCTCTTGGTGAAAAAATTCCCTGCACTTGTTCTCAAAACTTGTCTCCACTCACCTTGAACCTGTGCTTCTTGTAGTTGACCTTTACACCCAGGGAAAAAAAAGCCTCTGACTATTCATTCTATCTATGCCTCTCATAATTTTGTAGACCTCTATCGGGTCACCCCTCAGCCTCCGTCTTTCCAATGCAAATAATTTGTGTTTATCCAGCCTCTCCTCATAACTAAAACCTTCCAGACCAGGCAACATCCTGGTAAAACTTCTCTGCACCCTCTCCAAAGCATCCACATCCTCTGGTACTGTGGCAACCAGAACTGCACGCAATGTTCCAAAAATGACCTAACTAAAGTGTTGTACAGCTGTGCTTATTTTTATTTGGATGATACAGAAAACTTAGTTTCTGCTTTCTAAACTTCCAATGGCTGATAATGGGAGGTTAGCTTTCAAATGTACATGTTGTAACATCAACAGCCAAACTCCTCCCAGAAACACATTCCAGAAACCCACTTCAAAGTCCCTGGCCCCTCCCTGTGTTTGACCATCCTGTTCTCTCCCAGACTTACTGGCACCAGTTCCCAGGTACTGACCTCATTAATGGCCAAACATCTGCTATCTGGTTAAACATACTGCTTTTCCCTTGTGTAGAAGAGTCTGTAGAATGTTTTTGACCAAGAACCACCTGTAATTAACTTCCTGGTCAGGCCAGCTTGTTTGATCCTTTGTTTCAATAGAAGATGCTGCTCACATTACAAAGGCCATTTTCAACTCTCAGTTCACATATCCAATATCCAAATTGTTAAGGTATAATAAAGTAAAAATAAAGACGAAATGAAACAAGACTTCATCACTCCTGTACTCAATTCCTCTTGCAATAAAGGCCAACATTCCATTATCTTTCCTAATAATTGTCTGCACCTGCATGTTAGCCTTCAGTGATTTATTGTGAGAAACAAAGCTCACACACTTCAATAATTGCAGTCCGAGACAAAATCTGAATCAGTAGTGTCCTTTAGTTTTACACTTGCAAGTGGGTGTAATGTCCAGTACCAGGCAAGGCAGAGGACATACACACCAAATTCAACAAACTCTCGATATTTATATAATTTGGTTCCTACATTTTTTTTCTTATTTCATTGTTTCCCCCCCTGTTTACATCCTCCACTTCCCTAAGACTGGTCCCACCACTCCTGCTTATCTCTTGCCTTATCCGGCCTTGTCTGTGACAAAATGCTTATTTCTGGCCTCACAAGGCCGTTTGACCTCATCCCACTGCAGGTCATTGTTAGGCATATTCTTTCTTCATCAGTATCGATTCTTTCCATCTGGATTTCTCCCGAAGCCACTCTGATCCCTATGACCTCTTTAATTAGGGTTTGTTCCTGTGTCTCTGTAAAAGTGGGAAACAGATGTTTGTTCAGGCGTATCTGGCCTAACTTCATCCCCTCACAACATCTTATCTATTTGCCCATAATATCTACCATTGTTTTGCAATCACGTTTCACGCTGGCATATAATTTTAGCTAATACAAAAACAATTATGTATTTCCTCCACATAGTTTCCATTCTTGTTGACTCAGCTCTTGGCTGAAACAATTACACACTGGTGTGAGTTCATTTACTTTGTATCAGAAATTATAATTGCAGAACTGCAGAAGAAACATTAATTTACCTATATCCCACATTTATCAATAAGGATATCTAGGTCCCTTTGCAGATCTACACTTTGCAACTTCTCACTATTTAAAAAATATTCTGCGCATCTATTTCTCCATTCAAAATGGATAATCTGACATGTTTGCACAATTTATTCCATCTAACATGTTCTATTCACTAAGCCAGTCCAAATCCTTCTGAAGCATCTTCCTCACAATACACATTCATACTTATTTCCACATAGTCTGTTCCCAACTCTAAATCAGACTTTATCAAAAAGCATCTGAAAATCTGTGCACTATGCCTATCAACTCTCCATCAATTTTGTTAATAACATCTTCAAAAACTGTAAACTATTTAATTAAACACAATTTTCCATTTGCCAATTCATGCTGACCATGTCCAATCAGATCATAAGACCATAAGACATAGGAGCGGAAGTAAGGCCATTCGGCCCATCGAGTCCACTCTGCCATTCAATCATGGCTGATGGGCATTTCAACTCCACTTACCCGCATTCTCCCCGTGGCCCTTAATTCCTTGTGACATCAAGAATTTATCAATTTCTGCCTTGAAGACATTTAGCGTCCCAGCCTCCACTGCACTCTGCG
>NC_057752.1:10010511-10011498 GCF_004010195.1 Chiloscyllium plagiosum
CCCATCGGGGCCAGGAGATTTATCAATTTTAAGGCCTTTTAGCTTTTCTAGCACTTTCTCTTTTGTAATGGCAACCATACTCAATTCAGCCCCCTGACTCCCTTTAATTGTTGGGATATTACTCATGTCTTCCACTGTGAAGACTGATGCAAAGTACTTATTAAGTTCTGCTGCTATTTGCTTATCTCCCATCACTAGGCTTCCAGCATCAGTTTGAAGTGGCCCAATGTCTACTTTTGCCTGTCTTTTGTTTCTTATGTACTGAAAGAAACTTTTGCTATCATTTCTAATATTACTGGCTAGCCTACCTTCATATTTGATTGTTATCATCCAAGTGTCTATTTATCCCATCCTTTAGATTCTAGCAATTTTCCTTCTCCTGATATAAGGTCATGGGCCTGTAGTTCCCTGTTATTTTTCTTGCTCCCTTTATAAATAGTGGAGAGTGACATTTGCTCCCTTCCAATTGGCAGGAATCATTCCAGAATCTATAGAATTTTGGAAGATAATCACCAACACATCAACTGTCTCTATAGCCGCCTCCTTCAACCCTCTGGGATGAAGACCATCAGATCTTGGGATTTAACAAATTTCAGCCTTTAATTTCTTGGGTACAATGTTCTTATTAATGCTAATATCCTTCAAATCCTTGTCCTTCCTAGCTGCTTGGATGTCTCATTGTGAAGATTTCAGGCATCTTCCTCTGTGAAAACAGACAAAGGAATCATTTAGCTAAGTTCTCATTTCTCTATTCCCAGTTATAAATTCCCCTGATTCTGCCTGTAATGGAGGAGAGAGTGAAGTCTGTAGATGCTGGCGATCAGAGCTGAAAATGTGTTGCTGGAAAAGCGCAGCAGGTCAGGCAGCATCCAGGGAACAGGAGAATCGACGTTTCGGGCACCTCTGGGACACCCGGACCGACCAACCCAACCACCCTGTGGCTCAACACTTTAACTCCCCCTCCCACTCCAGCAAGGATATGCAGGT
>NC_057752.1:10011613-10017967 GCF_004010195.1 Chiloscyllium plagiosum
ATCTGTCCTATCACCCTCACCTTGACCTTTTTCCACCTATCACATTTCCGACGCCCCTCCCCCAAGTCCCTCCTCCCTACTTTTTATCTTAGCCTGCTGGACAAACTTTCCTCATTCCTGAAGAAGGGCTCATGCCCGAAACGTCGATTCTCCTGTTCCCTGGATGCTGCCTGGCCTGCTGCGCTTTTCCAGCAACACATTTTCAGCTCTGCCTGTAATTGACTCACATTCATTTTCGCCAAACTGATTATTTTACTTACCTGTAGAAGCTTTAAGAGTTTTGTGCTAGATTGAATTCATATTCTGTTTTCTCTTCCCCTTTTCTTCGTCCTCTTTTATTGTATTCTATAAACTTCCCAATCCTCAGATTTACTGCTCTTTCTGGCAACTTTGTACACCTTTTGGGTTGGTAAATTAAGTGTTTTTAAATCTCTTTTGGCAACTTAGAGCAGAGAGGATGGAAGCTAGGCAGTTGCATGCTCCTCTTGCAGAATGTGGGAGATAGGGGTCACCACTTGTGTCCCTGCTGACTTCACCTGCGAGAAGTGCACCCAACTCCAGCTCCTCACAGACCGCGTTAGGGAATTGGAGCTGGATGAACTTCAGATCGTTAGTGAGGATTATGAGGAGGTAGTCACAGCTAAGTTACAGGATAAAGGTAGCTGGGTGACCATCAGGAGAGAGAAAGGGAAAAGGCAATCAGTGCAGGAATCTCCTGTGGCCGTTCCCCTCAATAATAAGTGTACCGCTTTGGATACTGTTGGGAGGGACCCCACCAGGGGAAAGCCACAGTCGCCAGGTCTCTGGCACTGAGTCTGGCTCTGTGGCTCAGAAGGGAAGGTGGAGAATTGGAGAGTGATAGTGATAGGAGATTCACTCGTGAGAGGAACAGACAGGAGATTCTGTGGTCGCGAACGAAACTCCCGGTGGTGTGTTGCATTCTGGATGCCGGGATCAGAGATGTCTTGGATTGAATCTCCAGGATTCTTAAGGGGGAGGGAGAAAAGTCGTGGTACACATCGGTACCAATGACATAGCTAGGAAAAGGGATGAGGGCCTGCAGAGTGAATATAGGGAATTAGGTTGGAAGCTAAAAGGACGAGCAGAGTAGTAATCTCAGGGTTGCTACCGGTGCCACAGGCTAGTGAGGCAGGAACAGAGACAGCAAGTGCAGCTGAACACGTGGCTGCAGAGCTGGTGTAGGAGGGAGGGCTTCAGATATGTGGATCATTGCGATACCTTCTTGGGTAGGTGGGACCTGTACACGGAGGACGGGTTGCCCCTGAACTGGAGGGACACCAATATCCTGGGCGGGAGGTTTGCTAGAGCTCTTAGGGAGGGTTTCAACTAGTTTGGCAGAGGGATGGGAACCAGACCTATGGATCAGAGGATGGGGCAGCTGGTGAACAGGCAGATACAGCATGCAGAGAGACTGTGAGGAAGGATAGACAGTTGATAGGGCAAAGTTGCAGTCAGTGTGATGGGTTGAAGTTTAGATTAGATTCTTTACAGTGTGGGAACAGGCCCTTCGGCCCAACCAGTCCACCCCGACCCTCCCGAAGAGTAACCCATCCAGACCCAGTTCCCTCTGACTAATGCACCTAGCACTATGGGCAATTTAACATGGCCAATTCACCTGACCTGCACATCTTTGGACTGTGGGAGGAAACTGGAGCACCCGGAGGAAACCCACGCAGACACGAGGAGAATGTGCAAACTCCATACAGACAGACTTCCGAGGCTGGAATCGAACCTGAGACCCTGGCGCTGTGAGGCAGCAGTGCTAACCACTGTGCCATCGTGCCACCCAATGTGTGTCTATTTTAATGCAAGAGGTGTCAGGAATGCGGGTGATGAACTTAGAGCATGGATCAGTACTTGGAGCTCAGGTGTTGTGGCCATTAGGGAGACTTGGATATCACAGGGGCAGGAATGGTTGTTGGATGTTCTGGTGTTTATATGTTTCAAAAGGAATAGGGAAGGAGGTAAAAGAGGTGGGGGAGTGGCATTGCTAATCAGGGATAGTATTACAGCTGCAGAAAGGGAGGTCGTTGAGGAGGGTTTGTCTATTGAGTTACTATTGGTGTAAGTCAGAAACAGGAAAGGAGCAGTCACTTTATTGGGAGTTTTCTATGGACCCCCCAATAGTAACAGAGACACTGAGGAGCAGATTGGGATGCACATTTTGGAAAGGTGCAGGAAAAGTAACAGGGTTGTTGTCATGGGTGACTTCAACTTCCCTAGTTTGGATGGAGCAGATTCTGTCAGGTGTGTCTGGGAAGGATTTCTGTCTCAATATGTAGATAGGCCAACTAGAGGGGAGGCCATATTGGATTTGGAGCTTGGCAATGAATCACGTCAGGTGTCAGATTTCTTGGTGGGAGAGCATTTTGGTGATAATGATCACAACTCCCTGGCCTTTACGATAATGGAGAGGTATAGGAGCAGATGGTATGGAAAACTATTTAATTAGGGGAGGGGGAATTACAATGCTATTAGGCAGGAACTGTGGAACACAAATTGGGAACAGATATTCTCAGGGAAGTGCATGACCGAAATGTGGAGGTTGTTTAGGGAGCACTTGCAGCCAGTGCCGGATAGGTTTGTCCCACTGAGGCAAGGAAAGGATGGTAGGGCGAAGGAACCTTGGATGACAAGAAATGTAGAACATCTAGTCAAGAGGAAGAAGGAAGCTTACTTAAGGTTGAGGACGCAAGGATCAGGGCTGTAGAGGGTTACAAGGTAGCCAGGAAACAACTGAAGAATGAGCTTAGGAGAGCTAGAAGTGGACATGAAAAAGTCTTGGCGGGTAGGATTAAGGAAAACCTCAAGGCATTCGATGTGAGGAACAAGAGGATGGCCAGAGTGAGGGCAGGGGCAATCAGGGATGGTGGAGGGAACTTGTGCCCAGAGTTGGAGGAGGTAGGGGAGGTCCTTAATGAATACTTTGCTTCAATATTCACTGCAAGAGGGACCTTGTCATTTGTGAAGACAACATGAAACAGGCTGATAAGCTCAAACAGGTTGATGTTAAGAAGGAGGATATGTTGGAAATAAGGATAGATAAGTCCCCTGGGCCAGCCAGATGTACCCAAGGTTGCTACGGGAAGCGAGGGAAGCAATGATCTTTGCGTCCTCACTGTCCACTGGAGTAGTACCAGATAATTGGAGGGTGGCAAATGTTATTCCCTTGTTCAAGAAAGGGATAATTGTTGGAATTACAGGCCAGTTAATCTTACGTCGGTGGTGAGCAAATTATTGGAGAGGATTCTGAGAGACAAGATTTACGATTATTTGGAAAAGCATAGTTTGATTAGAGATAGTCAGCATGGCTTTGTGAGGGGCAGGTCATACCTCACAAACCTTATTGAATTCTTCGAGGATGTAACAAAACACGTTGATGAAGATAGAGCAGTAGATGTTGTGTATATGGATTTTAGCAAGGTGTTTGATAAGGTTCCCCATGGTTGGCTCATTCAGAAAGTAAGGAGGCATAGGATATAGGGAAACCTATCTGTCTGGATACAGAATTGCCTGGCCCATGGAAGACGGAGGGTGATAGTAGATGGAAAATATTCAGCCTGGAGCTCGGTGACCAGTGGTGTTCTGTTCTGGGAGCTCTGCTGTTTGTGATTTTTATAAATGACTTGGATGAGGAAGTGGAAGGGTGGGTTAGTAAGTTTGCTGATAACACGAAAGTTGGTGGAGTTGTGGATAGTGTGGAGGGCTGTTGTAGGTTGCAACACTGTTAAAGTACAAACTTGAGATGGCCCAGGGAATCCCTCGTGGACCCAACCTGTAAGCCTCTCTTGATTCGTCCCGGAGATCGTACTCTTTGGTAGCCTGGAATAAAAACCTCTTACAGACAGTTTAGTTTAATTTTAGTCATCCCCTTTATTCATTAATAGCATCACTGTTACAACAAAACACTGATATCCATAAGCTAAACTAACTAGGTTCTAACAACCCAGGAGAGTAGGATATCGCTCTTCCTTTAAGAGCACTCTCAGGCTACTCTGTCTTACTGTCACAAACAGGCTTCCTCTATATAAAATGGTTACAAAAAACACTGCATGTTCTTAATTAATCAGACAACAGTGAAAGACAATAATTCATAAGGAAGAGAAGTTAATTGACAGATCTGTGTGCACTTGACTGATCACTCCTACTGGCCTTGAGCTATCCATCAGGTGGGAGTAACAAATCCAGCCGAGTTAGGCGTCAGCTGGCGAGATAAGTTCCGATAAAGAAGTACCAGTCTAAATTAAGTAGGAGATGTCATAAGGTAACCTTGCACAGCTCACATGTCTGATACAATTGTTATACAAAATGGCTTCTTAGCAAGGAGGGCAAACTTTTGACCATAAAATGGCTTCCCAATAGATTGTGTCAGAATCTCTTCAGTGTTAGGTTTAGAATAATTTTGAGCTGGGAGCAGACTCCTGCTTTTTATCTTAAGCACAGAATCATTCTGTACCTGAGGCTGAAATGTTACCGCAAGGTTGCATTTAAATTGATTCATTAGTCTCGAATTAAACATGCTTTTTTTTCAAGGTTGTGATTCAAATTCAAATAAGACGTAAGATCTGACTAGTTAGAACTGACAGTGGGGCAGTCATGGTCTGTAAAAACAGCAAGTAAGTTAAAGCTTCGTCAATGTTACCTTTTACAGAGTTTGCATTTCAGAACCAGTAATGGCTACTCAAAAAATCATCATAAAGTCTCAAAATGCAATTCAATTCAATCCATAGCAAGTAAGCACAGAGTTAATTTTCTACTGGCTTCGGCAGTCCCAGCACTAAAATGGTCTCTCTCTCTCTCTCTCTATCTAGTGTCCTTTTGAACTCTCAAGTCAGGGACTTGTAACAGAAAAGATGTTTTCCTTCTGTGTCTGCCCAGCTTGCAACGGGTAATAAAAATCCAATATAATTGATAGGACCTGACCGTCAATTACAAGGCTTTTGATGATACTGAGTTTCGTTTGGAGGTCAGAATCAAACAGTCATTAATTTCATAAGGGAACCCCCATGAATATTATCACTCAGTATCCTGTTTACACAGATTCACTGATGTTAAGGCAAATATTCTTAATTGCCTTAGAGCATCCTGCTATCACTTAGTGAGAACAAATGTCTTTTTCTTCTGCATAATTTGGGTTTCCCCTTTTTCCATGGCCCTACCCTCCCTGCCTGTCTATTTTCTAGTATGCAGCAAATGTGTTCGATAATTCGAAGTTACATTTTAGCCTAAATGTTTAAGGACAAGTTTTAAGGCTATAGACTTTCTCAACAGGACATTGACAGGATGCAGGGCTGGGCTGAGTAGTGGCAGATGGAGTTCAACATGGAAAAGTGTGAAGTGATTCATTTTGAAAGGTTGAATTTGAATGCAAATTACAGGGTTAAAGGCAGGATTCTTGACAATGTGGAGGAACAGAGGGATCTTGGGATTCATGTCCATAGATCCCTCAAAGTTGCCACCCAAGTTGATAGGATTGTTAAGATAGCATTTGGTGTGTTGGCTTTCATTTACAGGGGGATTGAGTTTAAGAAGCGTGAGGTTCTGCTGCAGCTTTATAAAGCCCTGGTTAGACCACACTTGGAATATTGTGTCCAGTTCTGGTCCCCTCATTATATGAAGGATGTGGAAGCTTTAGAGAGGGTGCAGAAGAGATTTACCAGGATGCTGCCTGGACTGGACGGTGTGTCCTTTGAAGAAAGGTTAAGGGAACGAGGGCTTTTCTCATTGAAGTAAAGAAGGATGAGAGGTGGCTTAATGGAAGTGTACAAGATGATGAGTGGAATAGGTAGAGTGGATGGCCAGAAACTTTTCCCCAGGGTGGAAATGGCTATCATGAGGGGGTATCATTTTAAGTGATTGGAGGAAGGTTTAAGGGAGATGTCAGAGGTAGGTTCTTTATACAGGATAAAGTGAGGACTGCAGATGCTGGAGATCAGAGCTGAAAAATGTGTTGCTGGAAAAGCGTAGCAGGTCAGGCAGCATCCAAGGAGCAGGAGAATCGACGTTTCGGGCATAAGCCCTTCTTCAGGAATGAGGAGGGGGAGTTAAAGGTTGGGTCCAAATTTTGTTGGTCGGAACGTAGTCCGGAGTCCATGCGGGGTCAGTCGGTTCCGTAGGCAGGTGCTGAGGAAGGAGATGTGGCTGTGGTAGCGAGTCTGTTTGAGGACGTGGCTGAAGAGCTTCAGGGCAGAGGAGATGACCTGGGGGGTGCAGTGAGAGAGGGACTCACTGAGGTCCTTGTAGAGGGAGGAAGAGAGCTTCTTCAAGGAAGGCATCCTTGCAAGAGGATTCGCAGTAGGTTAAAATCAACTAGGAGAAAGTGAAGACTGCAGA
>NC_057752.1:10018780-10068235 GCF_004010195.1 Chiloscyllium plagiosum
TCCCCCAAGTCCATCTTCCCTACCTTTTATCTTAGCCTGCTTGGCACACCCTCCTCATTCCTGAAGAAGGGCTTATGCCCGAAACGTCGATTCTCCTGCTCCTTGGATGCTGCCTGACCTGCTGCGCTTTTCCAGCAACACATTTTTCAGCTCTTTATACAGGATGGTGGGTGCGTGGAATGCACTGCCAGTGGTGGTAGTACAGCCAGATACATTAGGGACACTTGGATAGGTACGTTGATGATAGGGTATTATTACGACATGGGGTATACCCCTCTGCTAATTAAAACCCGACGCAGAGAAGCTCACCTCATGGCATAATCTGTTAAGTTTTGAGAGGCAAAGAACCATTCCAGATCTCACTAGTTAAAGTAAAAATTAAAACATTTATTCTCTTAAGTCCAAAAGACAACATTAAACAACTATTTACAACTCCTTTCTCTTAAACCTATCTTTTATCTCCCACTCTACAATATTGGTCTGATAAATTCCCTCTTAAGTTCACAGCAAATCACTTTCAAACTTAGTTGTCATCTATGGATGTCGAACTTTCTCTGTAGATTTTTCTGGGTTGACTTTGGGGTTCTGCTGCACAAATTCCTTATGGATAAGTACCTTTCAGAGAGCTATTCTGCTAGTAGTCTATACTTGTTGGTGTTCTTGGCAGTTCTGCCCCTAACTGTTCAAAATGTCCAGTTTTATACCTCAAAACATTGGATCATTTCATTGGTTTGAAGACATTAAAAAATAAATTCAAATTCGATTGGATTTTGGACTCTGGGGCATTATTTATACTGATTGGCCGGATTTGAATTTGGTTTTGTACCATGGCAGCACAGCACCAGCTATGTCAACCAAATGTTACATTTTTAACTCGTTCAGCACACTCTGTGCTTTCAGTCCTTGCCAGCTTCCTCACTGCCTTAAAGGTACAGTACACACCTACACCTTCATAACAGTATGTAGGTTAGTTTGATTTTAGAGTAAGCTAAAAGGTCGCGCAACATCGAGGGCTGAAGGGCCTGTATTGTGCTGTACTGTTCTATGTTCTATTCTTTTAATCTTACACTGTCCTAAACTCCCTTTTTTAGCCATGCTTGATCGGCCTTTTTTGAATTTTTGTACCTTGAAAGAATGTTTAGTTGCTTTAAATCATGTAATGGTTCTTTAAAAGCTATCCATTGCCTTTGTAGTCATGACCTTTAATGTATTTCCCCAATTCACCTCAGCCAATTTCTGCCTCATGCCTTCTCAAATTTAATACCTGTGCTTCAGAATGAATGATTTCACTTTCAAACATAATGTAAAATTCCATCATATTGTAGTCACGCATCCCTAAAGGTTCTTCAGAACAAGATTGTTATTTAGCAGGGATGGCAAACACAGCCCCGTCAACCATGCAAAGTCTGCCTTACCAACATCTGGGGCCTATGCGAAAATTAGGAGAGGTGTCTCACATACTAGTCAAACAACTGACATAGTCATATTCAGGGAATCATACCTTCTGGACAACGTTCCCCATATCATCACCCCAGGGTATCCCACCTGCAGGACAAATCCAACAAAGGTGGCAGCACAGTGATATATATTCAGAGGGAGCTGCCCTGGGTGGCCTCAACATTGACTATATGAAGTCTCATGGCATCAGGTTAAATATGGGCAAGGAAACTTCCTGCTTATTAACACATACCTCTTCCCTTGGCTGATGAATCAGTACTCCTCCATACTGAACACCACAGACTAAGGCTGGCAAAATGGGGGAATTTCAATATGGCTCTGCAGCAGCGCTGCTGATTGAGTTTGTTGAATCCTAAAGGACATAGCTGCAAGAACGTGACTGTCACAGGTGGTGAGGGAATGAACAAGAGGGAAAAACATACTTGACCTTATCTTGACCAATCTGCTTGATTCAGATGCATCTGTCCATGACAATATTGGGAAGAGAGACCACCTCACAGTCCTTGTGGGGATGAAGTCCTGAGAATACCCTATCCTGTTGTATCACACTATCACTGTGCTAAATGGGACAGACTTCGAACAGATCTAGCTACTCAAGACTGGGCATCCATGCGGTACTGGGGGTCATCAGCAGAAACAAAAGTGAACTCCAAACAATCTGTAGCCTCGTGGCTTGGCATATCCCCCACTCTGCCATAACTTCATGTCAGGAGATCAACCCTGATTCAATGAAGAATGCAGGAGAGCATGCCAAGAGCAGCACCAAGCACACCTAAAAATGAAGTGTCACCATGGTGAAACTACCAAACTGGACTACTTGAATGCCAAACAACAGAAAGAGGAAGCAATATACAGAGCTAAGTGATTCCACAATCACTAGATCAGATCTAAGCTCTGAAGTCTTGCCACATCCAGTTGTGAATGGTGATGGTCAATTAACTGGAGGAGGAGGCTTCACAAGTATCCCCATCCTCAATGATGGGAGTGCCCAGCATGTCAATGCAAAAGATAAGGCTGAAGTATTCACAGCAACCATCAGTCAGAAGTGATACATCGTGCCTTTCTCCAGAGGTTCTCACCAGCACAGGTGCCAGTCTTCAGTCAATTCAATTCACTGCACATGATATCAAGAAACAGCTGGAGGTGCTGGATATTGAAAGGTGGTGGGTTCTGACAACATTCTGGCAAGAGCACCGGAGACTTGTGCTTCAGAACTTGCTGTTCTCCGAGTTAAGCTGTTCCAGTACAGCTACAACACTGGCATCTACCTGACAATGTGGAAAATTGCCCAAGTATGTCCTGTACACAAAAAGCAGGTCAAATCCACTCCAGCCAATTATTCACCCATTAATCTACTCTTGATTATCAGTAAAGTGATGGAAGGTGTTATCAACAGCGCTATCCATCAGCACCCTGTTCAGCAATAACTTGCCGACTGGCGCCCAATTTGGATTCCATCAGAGCCATTCAGCTCCTGATGTCATTACAGGCTTGGTTCAAACATGGACAAAGAACTGAATTCCAGAGGGGAGGTGACAGTGACAGCCCTTGACATCAAGTCTCATTTGACTAAGTGCATATCAAGGAAGACTTGCAAACAATGAGTCAATGAGAATCAGGGGGAAAACTCTCCATTGATTGAAGTCATACTGAGCACAAAGAAAAGTGTTTGTGGCTGTTGGAGGTCAGTCATCTCAGCTCCAGGACATCTCTGCAGGAGTTCCTCAGGGTAGTGTCCTAGGCCCAGCTATTTTCAGCTGCTTCACCAATGACTTTTCCTCCATCATAAGGTCAGAAACATATTCAGGACTGATTCTTGACTGCTCAGAAACTGAAGCAATCCATATTGAAATGCAGCAAAACCTGGACTGATAAGTACCCAGTAACATTCACACCACACAAGCTAAACAGTAATCATCCAAGAGAGAATCTAACCATCACCCCATGACAAATCCAACCCAGCCAATGACCATCCCATTCTTTTACTCTTGATCATCAGTAAAGTGATGGAAGGTGTCATCAACAGGTGCCATCAAGTAGCACCTGGTCAGAAATAACCTGCCCCCGATGCCCCATTTGGGTTCTACCAGGGCGACTCTGCTCCTGACCTCATAATAGCACTGCTTTAAACATGGACAAAAGAGCTGAATTCTAGAGGTGAGGTCAGAGTGACAGCCCTTGACATCAAGGCAGAATTTGACCAAGTGTGGCATCAAGGAGCCGTAGCAAAACTGGAGTCAATGGGAATTGGGGAAAACTCTGGTGGTTGGAGTCATAACTGGCACATAGGAAGATGGTTGTGGTTGCTGGAGGTCAGTCATCTCAGCTCCAGGACATCTCTGCAGGAGTTCTGGGTAGTGTCCGAGGCCCAACCATCTTCAGCTGCTTCAACAATGACCACCTCTCCAGCATAGGGTCAGAGGTGGCAGTGTTCACAGATGATTACACAATGTACAGCACCATTCACAACTCCTCAGATACTGAAGCAGTCCATGTTTAAAATGCAGCAAGACCTGAACAATACCCAGGCTTGGGCAGAAAAGTAGCGTGTAACATTCATGTCAAATAAATGCCTTGCAGTGTCCATCTCCAAGAGAGAATCTAACCATTCTCCCTTGACATGCAACTGCAATGAACATCACTGATCCCACCCCAACTATCAACATCCTGGCTATTACTGTTGACCAAAAACTGAACTGGACTAACCATCTTAATACAGTCATTGCAAGAGCAGGTCAGAGGCTAGGAATTCTACAGTGAGTAACTCACCTCTTGCCTCCCCAGAGCCTGTCCACCATCGACAAGACAGAAGTCAGGGGTGTGGTAGAATACTCCCCACTTGTCTGGATGGGTAAAGCTCAGACAACACTCTAGAAGCTTGACACTATCCAGGACGAAGCAGCCCGCTTGATTGACACTGCATCCACAAGCATCCACTCCCTTCACCACTGATGCTCAGTAGCAGCATGATGCACTATTTACCAATGCACTGCAGAAATTCACCAAAGATCCTCAGGCAGCACCTTCCAAACCCATGACCACTTCCATCTATAAGGACAAGGGCAGCAGATAATATGGGAACACCATCCCCTGCAAGTTCCCCTCCAAGCCATTCACTATCCTGACTTAGAAATATATTGCTGTTCCTTCACTGTCACTGGGCCTTGCTCAAAGGCACCTAGGGTTGAGCAATAAGTGCTGGCCCAGCCTGCAAGCCCCCATCCCATGAATGAATGCAAAAATAGTCCTTTTCATTGCATCATAGTAGATCTAAAATCACATGTCCTCGGGTTATCTCCTCAACATACTGCTCTAGAAATCCATCCCTAACACATTCCAGAAATTCATCCTGTACAGTTTGAGTGCTCAATTCGTTTACCCAGTCTACATGCAGATTGGAGTCACCCATGATAACAGTGTTGCCCATGCTGCATGCTTCTCTAAGTTCTTGATTAATAACATGTCCCACACTAGCACTACTGTTTGGTGGCCTGTAAATAACTCCAACCCATTGTGCTGTCCTTTTTTGTTTCTTAGTTCCACCCAACCAGATTCCACAAATTGTTCTTCCAATCTGAGATCCTCACTTACAAAAGTACTGTGTCTGTCCCCTATTTTCAGTGCAACTCCACCTCCTTTTCCTTCTTAAGCCTCAAATATCCTTTGGTAATTCAGTTCCCAGTCCTGGTCACTGTGCAGCCATATTTGTTTCATGGCAATTAGATCATTCCCATGTATCTCTATACATGCCTTTAACTAGTCTACCCTTGCAAATGCCACATCGTTCAGGTAGAGTATCCTTAGCTTTGTGTTGACATTATTCTGCTTTCAAAGCATATTTGATGCTCAGCTTAGTTTCTCCTCCTCCCAAGTATCTTCTCAACTTCCTGTTACCATCTTTACTTCCTTCCGATTTGTGTTACCCTACTGGTTCCCATCCCCC
Source organism: Chiloscyllium plagiosum (assembly GCF_004010195.1). NCBI lineage: Eukaryota > Metazoa > Chordata > Chondrichthyes > Orectolobiformes > Hemiscylliidae > Chiloscyllium > Chiloscyllium plagiosum. The sequence continues at coordinate 10,024,182 of NC_057752.1, forward strand.
TGACAATTAATCAGTTTAAATTAATCTCAGCAAATCTCCCTGCAAAGATATCAGTCCCAGTCCCGTTGCAGTGTGACCTGTCCAGCTTGTACAGGTCCCACCTGCTCAGAACCGGACCCAATTGCTCAGAATTCTGATGCCCTTCTTTATCCACCTGTTCCCTGGCCACATATTCAATTGATTAGTCCTTGTATTCACTAGCATGTGGTACTGGGAGTAATCCTGAGATTCTGTGTTCCTGCTTTTTTAAAATTTCCTTTCTAGCTGCCTGAAATATGCCTTCAGCACCTCATCCCTCTTCCTGCCTTGCTTGTTGGTACCAATGTGGACCACGACTTGTGACCGATCCCTCTCCCACCAGAAGAATGTCATGCAGCTGCTCTGTGACATTTTTGACCCTGGCACCAGGGAAGCAACACACCTTTCTGGAATCAATACGCTTTCCTGTAGTCCCATCTACTACCACAAAAATACCTGTCTGATCCCCTGACTATGGAATCCCCTCGAAGTATTGCTCTTCTATTATTTTTCCTCTTCCGCTGTACAGCTGAACCTTCCACAATGTCATGAGATTGATGGCAGACCACTTGGAAAGCAGTGACAGGATTATATTGCATGCTTTGTGCCAGTGTTAAAGACATCCCCGGGCTGGAGAGGAAGTTGCAGTGGAGGGGAAGGATCTGAGTTTTGTCTTCCAAGTTGGTACCAACAACATTGATAGGACTAAACAAGTGGTTCTGCTGACAGATTTTGAACAGTTGGGACCGAAACAAAAAAGCTGAATCTCCAAGGTAATAATCTTGGGATTACCACTTGAGTCACAGGCAAACTGGTATAGGGTAAAGAATGTGGATCTCAAAGATTGAGGTGGGAGGAATGGGTTTCAGTTTCTGGAAGGGTGGTACCAGTACTGGGGTAGAAAGCTTTTCCAATGATACAGGTTTCAATGTAGTCATCTGTGGAGAGAAAACAGAGAAAGGTCACTGAACTCGAAACATTAACTAATTTTTCTCTTCACAGCTGCTGCCAGACCTGCTGACATTTTCTAGCAATTTCTGATTTTTATTTCAGATTATCAGACCCGCAGTTTCTTGTTTTGTTCACTTTAACCATGCTGGGACCAGTATTCTGGCAAATTAAATAACTAGGGCTGTAAAGATGGCTTTAAACAAAATAGAGGGAAAGAAGGGTTGGAAGAGGAGAAATGTAGGTTTCCAAAGTTTAGTGATTGGAACCGAGTGAACGTCATTGACTGAGGTCCTTGCTTGGGGTTGTTAACCTGGGCCAATTAGGAAAATTGTGGCTGACCACTGGAAACAGGAGCGGAGGTATGTCAGGGTGGACTGAGAGCCAGCAGCGGCATGGGGTGGACTGAGAGCCGGCAGGGGCATGGGGTGGACTGAGAGCTGGCAGGGGCATGGGGTGGACCGAGAGCCAGCAGGGGCATGGGGCGGACTGCCTTAGAGTGGCCGGAAGGTGGGAGGGATGGGCAACTTGCTGGGGTGGGGGGGTTACCTGTATTCTATGCACTGTTTCTCATTTGATTGGACTGTCCTGTATGTATTTGGTACTATTAATTTTGTAATGAATGAAACTGGGATTTGAGGTTGTGGTGTAAAATTCCAAGCAGTGGAATGTGGTGAAACGGTTAAAAGTTATGTCCCAATACATGTGTGAATCTAACCGGAATGGAGGTGTTGCTTAGTCCCGTGTGAATCTTCTTATCTGTATGTAACCAGAATGGAATGTGTTTTTCTGCTGTTCACATGAATGTTTATATCTGGAAAAGAGTATATCAGCCGGAAAAGTCTCCAGTTCGGTGAGTCTGCTCCGGGGTTACGTTTAACCGCCGAGCGTGGGTTGTTGGCAACCGCTCTACGAGAACTGACGGCTCCCAGTTTTTGTAACATGTAGAGTGAGTATAAGCCAGACCCGTTGTGCGACGCTGCGGGGAATAAAATGCCCATATTCTAGCAGTCTCGCCTCTTGGTCGTTTGTTCTGTGTCAGACTACTCTCCTACGAACCTGACCTTGAGAATTTTTTAAAACAGAGGTTTGTCCTCATTTCCCTGTAAACTGGTTGAACGGTGGGGTTTGGGGCCTGTCTTTGCTGCTCCTCTCCCTTGTAAAATTGCTGTTTCCCTGTATACAGCTGTTAATGTTAACTGTTTGTTTGTAATTTGTGCTGGTTAATAAAAAAAATAAACAGGAGAGGAGGTGTGTCAGGGCAGACTGAGAGCTGGAAGGTGGGTAGGCCGTCCTGATTAGATTAGATTACTTACAGTGTGGAAACAGGCCCTTCGGCCCAACAAGTCCACACCGACCCGCCGAAGCGTAACCCACCCATACCCCTACATTTACCCCTTTACCTAACACTACGGGCAATTTAGCATGGCCAATTCACCTAACCTGCACATCTTTGGACTGTGGGAGGAAACCGGAGCCCCCGGAGGAAACCCACACAGACACGGGGAGAACGTGCAAACTCCACACAGTCAGTCGCCTGAGTCGGGAATTGAACCCGGGTCTCAGGCGCTGCGAGGCAGCAGTGCTAACCACTGTGCCACCGTGCCGCCCACTAAGTCCTGAGTTCGATTGTCCAGAGGAAGGAGCGGGATGCGCTGTCCTAGAGGTGGCTGGAAGGTGTGTCAGGGTGGACTGAGAACTGGAAGGTGCATGGGGTGGACTGAAAGCCAGAAGGGGCGTAGGGGTGGGCTGCCTTAGAGTGGCCAGAAGGTGGGATGGACAGGTTGCTTGCTGGGTTGCTGGGGGGGCGGGGGTCTGTATTTTATGCACTGCTTTTTATGTAATTGGACCGTCTTATGTATTTGTTACTATTTTGTGATGATGGAAAGAGGGATTTGAGGTTTGTCCTCATTTCCCTGAAAACTGGTTGAACGGTGGGATTTGGGGCCTGGCTTTCCTGCTCCTCTCCCTTGTAAATTTGCTGTTTCTCTGGAAACAGCTGTTAATGTTAATTGTGTTGTAAACTGTATTATTTAATAAAATACTGGTTAATAAAATAAAAAGAATATATAAACAGGAGAGGAGGTGTGTCAGGGCAGGCTGAGAGCTGGAGGGTGGGCAGGCTGTCCTGAGCTCCATTGTTCAGAGGAAGGAGCAGGACGGGCTGTCCTTGAGGTGGCCGGAAGGTGTGTCAGAGCGGGCTGAGTGCCGCAGGCTGCGTCGCAGCAGACGACCTTGTGGCCGGAAGGTGGGAGGGCTGGGTCATTTGCTGGGTTGCCGGGGGTGTCTGTGTTATGTGCACTGTTTTATTGTTGGGTTGATCCAACTGTCTTGTATGTGTTTGTGTCTATTGTTTTCACTTCAGTGAGTTAAGGTTTGTTTGCGTTTCACTGTAAATTGTTACATGGTTGGGTTTGGGGTTTGGCCTTGCAGCTCCTTTCCCCTGGACCTTCCACCTTTGCTGCCGCCACCTGGACCTTCCACCTTTGCTGCTGCTGCCGTCACCTGGACCTTCCACCTTTGTTACCCTCACCTGGACCTTCCACCTTTGCTACCCTCACCTGGACCTTCCACCTTTGTTACCCTCACCTGGACCTTCCACCTTTGCTACCCTCACCTGGACCTTCCGCCATTGCTGCCCTCACCTGGACCTTCCACCTTTGCTGACCTCACCTGGACCTTCCACCTTTGCTACCTTCACCTGGACCTTCCACCTTTGCTACCCTCACCTGGACCTTCCACCTTTGCTGCTGCTGCCCTCACCTGGACCTTCCATCTTTACTGCTGCTGCCATCACGTGGACCTGCTCCCACTCTCAGCAGGGAGAAGGGGGAGGCAGCAGAGGGCGACCGCCCAGAGGAGGGTTCGGCTGGGTTTGTCTTCAATGAGGTTTTAGTCTTCCTTGTGCCCCCAACCAAGATTCCCCTTCTCTCATTCGAGGAACTCCGGGACTTTATTGCGAATACCTGTGATCGCTATAATAGGATATCGTTGGTTCTCGACTGCTGGCAAGTGTTTTGGCTGGTCTTCTCGTTCACACGTCCTGCTGTCCATACACCCAGTCTGGCCCAGAGTGACCGGCAGCAGTTCAGAACGTTACTCTCTGCATGCAGAGGGAGAGCGAGGGATCTTTATGCCTCTTCCCCTGTCCTCCCAGTAAGTCTTTTCACAGTTTCTCTGCTCATGGTTGCACACTGAAGACTACCATAGGTAGCCTCAACATCAACGGCAGCAGGGAGTGTCAATCCAGATTCCTGACCTTGGGCCTTCAGAACGGGAAGTATGCAGTGTGCTTCCTGCAAGAAACCCATACCACCCAGGAAGAAGAAGCCTGACTCCATCGCCTTCGCTTTTGGAGCGTCTAGCATCGACAGCTTGTGTGTTTTGTGGGCGTACGCCTCCTGCATTCTAGCAGCCTCCATGCCGCAGGTGTTGTGCAATGGCCATCACCTGGTGTGGGCGGAACTCCTTCCCCCCGTTCGGGACCTGGCTGGGATCCGCGTACTGGCACTTCAACAACCTGCTGCTCGAGGACGAGCGGTTCCGGGACTCGTTTTGTCAGTTCTGGGCCGGCTGGAGAAGGAAGCGGGGGGGGCATCCCCCCCCTTAAGATGGGACATGGGCAACACTCACGTCTGTGTCTTCTGTCAGGAGCACGTGGCGGGGTCAACAAAGAGGCGGAAATCCAGGATCAAGGAATTGGAGAAGAAGATGTTTGATCTGGAGTCATGTCTCAGTCAGCCCGATGTGGGCCCGGCTGGTGGGGCTGTGTGTTGTGGGAGGGGGTGGCGGTGGTGGTGTCGTGATGATGGTGATGGTGGTGGTGTATGATGAGAAGAAGGCCTCGCTCTGAGACCTGCAGCTCGTTGAGTCCTGGGGCATGTACATGGGGTCACGGATCTGGCTCCTCCAAGACCTGGATCGCAGCTTCCCATTCTGCTCACTGACACCCATCAGCAGCTCCTGGCCGACAATGGGTCCCTTGTCTTGGACCTGGACACCATCAGGGCCCAGATTCACATCTATTGCACAGCTTTGCTCTCTCCAGATCTGTCCAGCGAGGATGCTTTTAGAGTTTTGTGGGAGCTCAACCTGGAGAATGCTGGAAGGCTCAACACTCCCGTCATGTTTGAGGAACTGACTGGCACCCTCGACCGGCTCTCGCGAGGCACGTCCCTGTGGCTGGATGGGCTGACTGTAGAGTTCTTCAGGGCATTCAGGGATGTCCTGAGGGGCGACTATGCGAAGGTCTTTACGTCTGGAGAGCCGCCCCTTTTTTGGTGGAATATTAATAAAGTTATTTACAACTGGGAAAAAAATATAACCAGAATCCCCTCAGTTAAGGGACTGACTCCAAGCTGGCTGGCCACAGCCAGTGTACTGTGCATAAGTAAATAAAGGGTGACCTGGTGATGGGATACCAGCCTCTGCAGTTATTTCACAAAGCAAAAGCATATGGCAGCATTCCAGGAAAAATTCAGAAAAGTATATTCAGGACAGTTTAACAGAAGAATATGTTGTGGATCCAAGCAGGAATCAGGCCATTTTAGCTCTGGTAATGTGTGATGAGGCAGATTTAATAAATGACCTCAGAGTAAAAGATTCCCAAGCAAACAGTGACCACAAAGAGGTGGGATTTAGTGTTTAATTTGAGAGTGAGAAAATTAAGTCAGTAACAGCTGTACTAAAGGTATGGTAATTCCTTCCAAGGGAAGGTGGGCAGAGATGGCTAAAGTAAACTGGGAAAGAAGTTGAGCAGGAATGATAGTTGAGGAACAATGGCAGATGTTTGCAAAATAGTTCATGACTGACAGTGAAGATATATCCCAGTGAAAAAAGAAGATTCTAGAAAGGGAACAATGGTTTGCTAGAGAAGTTAGGGATAGTATCAAATTGAAAGAAAAAGAAACATACAATATGGCAAAGGTTAGTGGTATACCAGAGGTTTAGGAGAGTTTTTGAACCTAACAAAAGATGGCAAAAAAATAGAAATGGTCAGTAACAGCTCCCTTAAATATATAGAAAGGAAAGATGAGACCAAAATGAACATGGGCCTCTTAGAGAATGAGGCTGGGGAAAATAATAATTGGAAACCAGAAAATGGCAGAAAAATTGAATAGATACTTTGCATCCGTCTTCATAGTACAAGATGCTAATAATATTTTCAAAAATATCAAACAATCCAAGGGCAAAAGGAGAAGAGGAAATAACTACAGTAACTATCACTGGAGCAAAAGTAATAATGAAACTAATGATGCTAAAGGCTGATATGTTCCTTGGACCTGATTGGGTGCATTCTAGGATATGAAGGGGAGTAGTAACTTTAGACAGCGGATGCACTGGTAGTAATCTTCCAGGAATCCTTAGATTCTAGAAAACTCCCAGAAGCTTGAAAATTGCCAGTGTAACACCCTTGTTCAAAATGGGAAGAAGACAAAACAAAACTGGCAAAGATAGGCAAGCTAGCAAAACGTCTGTCATTGGGAAAATGTTTGAGTCTATTATGAAGGATGTAATTGTAGAACATTTAGAAGCACATAATTTAATCAAGCAGAATCAGCATGGCTTATGAAATGGAAATCATGCTTGAAAGTTTTATTCGAATTCGTTTGGTCCATCAAGTCTGTACTGACCCTCCAAAGAGCACCTTACCTAAACCCCGACCCTATCCAAAAACCCTGCATTTATCATGGCCAGTCCACCTAACCTGCACATCTTTGGACTGTGGGGTGAAAGGAGAAAGTGAGGGCTGCAGATGCTGGAGATCAGAGCTGAAAATGTGTTGCTGGAAAAGCGCAGCAGGTCAGGCAGCATCCAAGGAACAGGAGAATCGATGTTTCGGGCATAAGCCCTTCTTCAGGAAGCCCTGAAGAAGGGCTTATGCCCGAAACGTCGATTCTCCTGTTCCTTGGATGCTGCCTGACCTGCTGTGCTTTTCCAGCAACACATTTTCAACTGTGGGGTGAAACCAGAGCATCTGGAGAAAACCCATGCAGACACGGGGAGAATGTGCAAACTCCATACAGGCAGTCGCCCAAGGCCAGAATTAAACCCAGGTCTCTGTTGCTATGAGAAAACAGTGCTAACCACTGTGCCAAGCAGAAATCTATAAACTCCCATTCTCTGACTAGGAAACAAACCCACACTGCAGTGGTAAAAGCGCAGATCCTAACCACTAGAACACCAGGGTAGGCATTAATTTATTTGGGCTTTTAAAAGACTTTCAATACAGTACTGCACAGAAGGCTACTTAGTAAGATAAGAGCCCATGGTGTTGGACTAATACATGAATAATACCCTGCAAGGACTGCAACAAACATTACATTGGACAGACAGGCAGGCAACATGAGCACCAACTAGCACCAAAAAAAATGATCAACTTTCATTGGTAACCATACATACAGATGAAGAGGGACTGGGACAATACATCCATCCTGGGACAAGCTAAACAAAGACACGCACGGCAATTCCGAGAGACCTGGCATTCAAACCAGAACTCAATATGCAAACATATTGATTTGGAACCTCTCAGAAGTGATATCATCTGCCACAGAGCAAGACACATAATTAGCAAACGGGACGGAACACCAGCGCTTCATTGGAGGTTCACTGATGATGTTACCTAGTCTGGTGACAGAACGTCTGAAAACAAATCTACCAGCTCAGCGAGTAAACTTACAACCTGGCGTTCATAATGTTTACAAGTATGGAAATGAACAGTCTCTTACTTAAGTTGGTTTGCAATTAGTTTCCTTCTCTCGACCTGTAACTCTATCAACATTTCCCCAATATGAATAAAGCTAAAGGCCAAAGTATAGGACGCTATGAGTTCCAGGAGAGAAGATAAGGGAGTTGGGACATCATGTTGAGGTTGTATAGTATGTTGGTGAGGCCACTTTTGGAGTATTGTATACAGTTCTAGTTATCATGCTATAGGAAGGAATTTTTTTCCTTTTTTAATATTTTATTAAACCGTACACAGTTTACAAACAATTGACATTAACAGCTGTATACAGAGAAACAGCAATTTACAAGGGAGAGGAATGGCAAATCCAAACCCCAAACCCTACAGTTCAACCAGTTTTCAGCGAAATGAGGACAAACCTCAAATCCCACTTTCAGTAGGAAGGATATTATTAAATTGGAGAGGGTTCAGAGAAGTTTTACCAGGGTGTTGCCGGGACTAGAGGGTTTGAGTTATAAGAAGAGGCTGGATAGGCTGGGTTCTTTTTCACTGGAGCATAGGAGGTTAAGGGGTGATCTTATGGAGGTTAATGAAATCATGAGGGGCATAGATAAAGTGAATAGCAAAGGTCTTTTCCTGAGGGTGGGGGAGTTCTAAACTAAGGGGCGTACTTTTAAGGTGAGAGGAGAAAGATTTAGAAAGGACCTGAGGGGTAACTTTTTCTCACTGTGTGGTTCATATGTGAAATAAACTGCCAGAGGAAATGGTAGATACAGTTACAGTCACAACATTTAAAAGACATTTGGACAGGTGTATAAATAGGAAAGGTTGAGAGGGATCTGGGCCAAATGAAGTCAAACGTGACTAGTTTGGGAAACTTGGTCAACATGGACAAGTTGGACCAAAGGGTCTGTTTCCATACTGTATGAGACTGTAATCTATTAGCATGAATGAAGGATTGGCTACCTAGTAGAAAAGAAGAGTTATGATAAGGGGGGCATTTTTAGGGTGGCAACCTGTAGCTATTAGAGTGCCACAGGGACCAGTGTTGGTCCACAATTATTTACAATGTATTTTAATATCTTAGCTGAGGGAAGTGAATTTGCTGTTGCCATGTTTGCAAATGACACAAAAATTGATGGGAAGACAATTGTTGAGGATGACACAACGAGTCTACAGAGGGATGTAGACAGGTTAAACCAGTCGGCAAAACCTTGGCAGAGAGAATATAATGTGGAAAAATGTGAGGTTATGCACTTTGACAGAAAGGAGATTTGATTATTATTGAAATGGGCAAAGGCTTCAGCATAGATGGATTTGGGGCTCCTTGTGCAATAATTGACAAAAGCTAACATTCAGTTTCATTGGGTAATAGAGAAGGCATGTGGACTGTTGGCCTTTATATCAAAAGGAATAGACTATAAAATATGGTGGTCTTGCTTCCTTAGGGTAACACGGTGGCTGTGTCTAGCATTCTGTCAGGGACCCGGGTTTGATTCTAGTCTCAGGCGATTGTGTGGGTTTCCTCCAGGTGCTGTGGTCACCTCCCACAGTCCAAAGATGTGCAGGTCAGGTGAATTGGCTATGCTAAATGCCTATAGTGTTCGGGGATGTATCGGATAGGTGCATTAGTCAGGGGGAATGTAGAGTAATAGGGTAGGGGAATGGGTATGGGTGGGATACTCTTCGGAGGGTCGATGTGAACTTGTTGGGCCAAATGACCTGTTTCAACACTGTCGGGATTCTATGATAAAATCACACAAGACAACAATCAGATCACAACGAGAAAACTGTGAACAGATATGGAGGGGTTTCTTATGAGGAGAGGTTGTGTAGGCTGGGCTTGTGTTTATTGGAAGAATGAGAGAAGATCTTATTGAAATGCATGCGATACTTGGCATGGTAAGTATTGAGAAGTGATTTCCCCTTATGGGAGAGTCGCGGACCATCGGGCATAATCTCAGAATAAGAGGTCATACATTGAGGACAGAGATGAAAAAAGTGTCTCGAGAAAAGCAATCAATAAATGGTCATGTTCTCCCTCAACTGCTTTGTCTCTGCATTTTTTCAAAGAGAAATCTGCTATTTTCTGATATATGTACTTCCTTAGTAACTTACTGTTCCTTCAGAATCTTTCATTGATTGATATTTCTTGTTGAGATTAAAACAGGAAAGCACATAAGAAAGCATTTACAGTAAACAGCAATCCACAGGAGACAGGATATGGAACAAAATGCCAAGTCCACAATAGTCGTTACAAGTTGATAGAAAGGTTGTTCCATTACTAACCTAAAAGCTCAGCAAGTCCATTTTCCCAAGTCTTGCTTTCTTATTTAAGGTTATCAACATCCTGTTTTTTTGGCCTAACGCCCATAAATTGTTTTGGGATGGGTCAGGGTTCTAGTTTTAACTTGCAACAAGACAGAATCCTTTCTTTGCCTTTGTGTGTATGCCTCCACGTGCCTCCATCTCCTTTTTTGCCTTCCCTGTGTTTCTGCCTCTGATCAGCTGTTCCATCCACTCCTTGGAGCTGATTATTTGGTCCCATCACAGTGCTTCGACAGTACATTGCAAACATGTATGTCCCAGATGCAATTCAATACAAAGAAATGCGCAAATTGCGTTTTCGAAAAAAATAACAGTGAAAGGAAGTAAATCCCAAACAGACTTTTGACAGAATGTGACAAAAGAAACATGAAGGTATATGAATCTACAAATACTAATGCAATTAAATCATTTATCACATTGTATTAAATATTTTTGTCTGCAATGGATTTTCTACACATGAATACATTCCAATGTACTGTTTCACATATTAAGCTTTTTAATTTCCACTCCTATCATACATGAACTTCCACAATTAAATAAGATCTTCCAAATGCAAGTTCATGTCATTTTTTCTGTTATACTACATTTCTTTATAATTTACCTCTTGTACTTTATTTATACTGTATATTTATCTCTCAGTTTTTCACAAACATTCCTATTCATAAAAACAGTAACAATTGTGCATACTCCATTGCAACACACAATTGTCCTGTATTAAACATAGCCTCCAGTTTCCTTGAAGCAACATGATGAGAAATCAGTTTTATCAAATGCATATAGGGCGACCCCCATATCCCACGGTTTAATTTACCCACGGTTTATCGCGGCTCGAACATATCATAGGAAACGTTCTAGAACCAGGGACCAAGAGGCTGCCAGGAATTTCATCTGAGATAAGAACCTATACACTTTTACGGTAGTAATTAATGCACATTCTGAAAGGGCAGTGGATACAGATTAAGTAACAATTTTCAAAGGGGAAATGGGTATGTCCGTGAAGGGGAAATGCTTGGCTGACTATGGAAAAAGTTCAAAGTAATTGAATAGTTTCTTCAAAAGCCAGTACAGGTACAACTGGCCAAATGGTTGTGTGTCATTTTGTGATTCTATGAATCTCCTTCTCTCCTTGCAAAAAGTCTTGGAAAATCTAATTTTTGGTATCAATAGAGTATACACCTGGAATGCCATAGAGTGTATCACATTTCCACACCATTTAATTAGATCTCCCCACTTGCCATCTACTGACTTATAAAATATATGCCGAGAATTTTAACAGGAGATCTCCAGAAATTTGTTCAAAGTTTCTATCAGTTATAGAGGGTGATTAGTAGAATCCAGTGGAAATGCTTCCATTGTTTCTAATAGAACTTTCTGACATTACAGGTTTCACAATAATATGATTAAGCCTTGATATGAGTTTGCATTTTTGAGATTCTTCATTAGCCTTGTCGTTTAAAGGCGTCAGTCTCAAAACCTCAGAGGTATTACTTTGTACCTGGATATCCCAGTCAGAGCATGTGCAGTACTTCTCAGCATGTACAACACATTTTGCTTTCAACTAGCAGAGTTGGTAAAGGGGAACACTAATAGTCTTGTCCCAAGATGCCAACTAAAAAACAATTTGCTTCATTGTTTCTCAGTAAAATCCCTAGTGACCTCTTTGAAGAAGATTTAAGCAGCCTTCCCCATTTCCGCAGCTTAGTATCCATATGAAAACAGCATCTATACCACTTATGCTCACATCCAAATCATTTATATGAATGATGGAAAGTAGTGGACCCAACACCGATCCTTGTGGCACTCCTCTGGTCACTGGCCTCCAGTCTGAAAAACAACCCTCCACCACCACCCTCTGCCTTCTACCTTTGAGCCAGTTCTGTATCCAAATGGCTAGTTCTCCCTGTATTCCGTGAGATCTAACCTTGCTAACCAGTCTCCCATGGGGAACCTTGTCGAACACCTTACTGAAGTCCATATAGATCACATTGACCAATCTGCCCTCATCAATCCTCTTTGTTACTTCTTCAAAAAACTCAATCAAGTTTGTGAGAAGTGATTTCCCACACACAAAGCCATGTTGACTATCCCTAATCAGTCCTTGCCTTTCCAGATACATGGACATCCTGTCCTTCAGGATTCCCTCCAACAACTTGCCCACCACCGACGTCAGGCTCACTGGTTTATAGTTCCCTGGCTTGTCCTTATCACCTTTCTTAGACAGTGGCACCACATTAGACAACCTGCAGTGTTTGGGCGCCTCATCTGTGACTATCGATAATACAAATATTCTCAGTAAGAGGCCCAGCAATCGGTTCCCTATGTTCCCACCAGGTTACAGTCCAACAGGTCACCTGGAAGCACCAGCCCTTGGAGCGCCATTCCCACATCTCCCTGATGAAGGAGCGGTGCTCCGGAAGCTAGTGCCTCCAAACAAACCTGTTGGACTATAACCCGGTGCTGTGCGATTTTTCAACCTAGTTTCACAGTTTTACATATATTCATACAGTTTTTGAGAAAAGTAAAATATAATTCTGCAAAAACAAATTCACCCCATAAGCTTATATGTGTGTGCATGTTGGAGCAACAGATTGAGTGTGAGTGTGACTGTGAGTGTGAGTGTGTGTGTGGGTGCATGTGATAGAGTATGTGTGTAAGCTTGGTTCAGCGTGTGTGGGAGTGTGATGGGGTATTGTGAGAGGGTGTGTGTGTAGGTGTGAGTGGGAGGGGTATACCTGTATGCATATGAGAGAGAAAGATTGAGTGCTTCGCGGCATGGTGTAAAGATAACAATCTCTCCATCAATGTTAGCAAAATGAAGGACCTGATCATTGACTTCAATAAGTGGAGAAAAGGACATGCCCTGCCTGCATCAATGGTGCTGAGATGGAGATGGTCGAGAGTGTCAAGTTCCTGGAATGATGATGACCAACAATCCGTCAACATGATGGCCAAGAATGCACAAGAACAGCTCTAATTCCTCAGGAGGCTAAGGAAATTTGGCATGTCCACAAAGACTCTTATCAATTTGTATAGATGCACCATAGAAAGCATCCTATCTGGATGCACCACAGTGTGGTATGCAACCACTCTTCCCAAGACCACAAGAAACTACAGATAGACGTGAACACAGCCAGTCCATCATGCATACCAGCCTTCCATACATTGACTCCATCTAGACTTCTTGTGGCCTCAGGAAAGCAGCCAACATCATCAAAAACCCCTCCCACTCCAGTTATACTCTCTTCCACCTTCTTCCATTGGGCAGAAGATATCAAAGTTTGAATATACGCATGAACTGATTCAAGAACAGCTTCATCCTCACTGTTATCAGACTTTTCAACAGGTCTCTCAAATGTTAATTCTGATCTCTCTCTCTACACCTTCTCTGCAGCTGTAACACTAAATTCTGCACTCTGTTCTGCTACCCTGATGCACTCTGTATGATATGATCTGCCTATGTAGCACACAACACTTTTCACTGTATCTCGGTACATGTGACAACAATAAATCAAACAAGCATCAAGCATTATGGTATGCCCTCTCTTGGTAGACGGCTCGATAATGCTGAAGACCCTGGTTCTCCTCTTCATGCACTGCTTGCTTGTTCATAGCTGCAGTGCCCTGAGCCACATGCCTCTGGTTCTGATTATGTTGCCCATTCCTCTTATCTTCCTCCACTTTCTTCTTAACCTTAATAAAGTTAATACAGCTGCTGGGTTAAATTGGTCAAATATCTGGCATGAAAGTACTGATCTGTAAATAAATATCAGAAGTGTCAGAATTTCCATTTGAACTCTTGACATAGGGGTCCAAAGGATATATTCACTATCAGGTTGCTCATGTCTTGGGTGAAAGCCTAGCTTACATATGGTGAGGTACATCTTGCCAGTGTTTGCATTCTATATCCGTCTGCTTCATCTGGCCCTATTATCATGTTCTTTTATTTCTTTTGTTCCTTGTGTTTATCTGGCATCCTTGAATGTGTCTACATACTGTTTGCCTCAATCACTCCCTGTGGTAATGGGTTCTACCGCTGTCCATGTGAAGCATCTTCTCCTGAATTCCCTATTGGATTTATTAGTGACTATCTTATATGGATGCACCCTGGCTATGGTATCCCCCTCCAAATGAAAATGCCTTCTCTTCTGCCATGTAAGTGTCCACCTAGGGAAAGGGGAATCACTGAAATAACAAGTTTTCAATTGATGGAAAAAAGGATAGGATTGTGAATATCTCCTCTCACATTAAAGAGCTTTATTTCTTTCTCAAGTCTTCACTCATACTCTCATTTAGCCACTGAGTCATGTTGGGTTACAATTCCATGGGAACCAGTAGCACCTCGTGCTTGTAAGATATTTTATCACAGGAGTAATCACAACTGAGACCAATCGTCTTCACAGCTTAGGGGACCTGTGAGAAAGTATAAAATCCATTGATATCTTAGTTGAGACCAACTAACTAAATACAGCCCAAGGATCCAACAAGAGGTTGTGAATTTAATGCCAGACCACACAGTATGTTTATCTACTAGATTTTAAGGGCATTAATAAATTGAAGAGTTATAAACTATTTTCATTTTGAAAAATATCCAACCCAATTTCCCAGTGTTTTAAAAGGAACAACTTCCTCTATCAGTTTATTTCTTGGTTTTATCCAGTATACAATTAGCGAGTTAATGGTTACTTGGCTCATATTGGAAATTAATTATGCTAACTTTTCAAAGAAAAAGCCAAACAAGACATCCATTATCTTACTACACCTTCTTCACCCAGACATTTGATTACATAATCTTAGCTCCCATATTTTCCTGTTTACAGCAAAATCTCCCCTCGTATTCCTTCCTCCCTGCAACGCACACCAATAAATGTCAGAGTTCACAATGAAACGGTCATTGTTTGGAGAGCTTCTTTTACTGTTGGAGTAAATTGTTGGGCACAGTGCAAGGAACATTTATCCAGGTCAGTGACAATTTTCTTACTATCTGTAACAATTTAAGAGATGAATATTCTACATTATGGGGATTATAATGAGATATGTTCTGTATGATTTTCTTCACATTGCACAATGTAATGATCTCCATAACAGAAAAGGTACATTATTAACCTTTTGAAGGAACTCAGTACAACACAATAACAAAGTGAAGTCTTTGGTAGAAAGAGATAGAGGGAGATATTTGAGTCACTGATTAATTTAAAGAGAACCTGACGACATTGAAACTGTGTATTTGTCATGATGTTCTGCTTTTCTCCTGTAGTTTTAATTCAAACTGAAGTTCAATTCAAAATTGATTTAATTAAAACCCTTACAGCATGAAATAAAAACCTGCCTGATTACTTCATTCATTTTGCTTCTGAGTCCATTTTGAATCCAGTTCTGAAAGATTTTGTCAACTCCAGTGGTAAATTTCTATGCATGATTCTCCACACAGCAGCCATCTCCCATTCTCAATTGTGATTTATACTCTTGTTGAGGTGTTTCCAGAGCTCTTATGTTGAAGTGACAGGAGACGTTCAGGAGATCAATCTCCATCCCCCACCACCACCATCACCACCACCCACTAGCAGAAGCTCACCCTTTTTAATCACTCCTCTCTTTCTCTCCTTAATGCTTTGACCTCAATGTTGAGGTACAGTTTAACAGATAAGTCATCTTCTGGTCCCGCGATCAAGTGGAAGATTTTCATTTGTGAGTCTAAACAGTAGGTTTCAGCAGGCTATTCCACAATCAAGGCCATCACAATTGTGCCTGATCCAGTCTCCAACAAATATTCACACATTTGGTCTTTCCAGTAAGGAGTCACTTGATCATCATTAGTACTTGTTGTACAAGCCTGGTTAAGGTTTGTCCTTCCCTATCCAACTGTGCTCAAGCCAATTGTGGCAAATTTTCTAAGACTTAGATCACCTAGCTCAGCACAGCCCAGGTACAATAGTCCCTCTGTACCCTTGGGGGATATGTTCCACAACTAACCGGGGAAGCCCGAAATCACGGATAGAAGTGAACCCATTCATTTCAATGGATGATTTACCTTCCTGGCAGCCTTCTGGTCCCTGGTTCCAGAAGGTTCCCTGTAGTATGTTCTGGCCACAGTAAACCCGGTTAACTGAAACCGCGGAAAACGATTCCATGGAAACGGGGGTTGCCCTGTACTGTCCAATCCGTACATCTGTGGGTAGTATGCCTTTTGGAGGAGCTTACCCAAAAAGCATGAACTGCTTGCAAACCTGTCCTAATATTACTGTCAATCCCACCTTTTCATACAGTATCTGTGCTCAGACCAATTGTGGCAAATTTTCTAAGACTTAGATCACCTAGCTCAGCACAGACCAGGTACAGTGGTCCCTTCGTACCCATGGGGGATATGTTCCACGACTAACCGCAGAACTAACTTCTGACTCCATTGAGAGAAAGGAAATTTCACTCAATACCCTTAACTGAGTATATATTGCTCTCTATGTAAAGTCGAAGTATAGTTATTTAATCAGACTTTCACTCCAAGTTGTGAGAGATGTTCATAAACTAATATATCTTTACAAATGGGAAAAAAAAATAGCAAAAAAGCTTATCCCACTTCAGTCTTAGATTGGAGTCACTCACTTCCTTTCAGTAGAAAGTCAAAGGAAAAGTAATTCTTGGATTTCAAATTGCAAAATACAACAGTTGTTAAAAAAATCAGAAATAAAAACAGAAAGTGCTGGGAATACTCAGCAAGTGTGGATGCATCTATGGAGAGCAAAACAACATGAAAGTTAGAAAGTTCATCGACTTGAAAACATTTCCTCTGTTTTTCTCTCCATAGATGCTGCCTGACCTGGTGAGTATTTCCAGCAATTTGGTTGGGGTGGATGAATTCACAAGACCGGTCCTGAGTTTTTGAGTTGAACTAGATAACTGCCTTTTTAGTTTAATATTTTGATTTCCTGGCCAAAATCATTATGAAGTGTTTTTGGTGATTTTTATTTTCTGTCTCTCAATTACACAGATGTGATGACATAGTTAACTTGCAAAGCATTTCAGTGTTTCACACAATAAACCCCGTTGTGTTCCTAGATTCTCTGCTATCTTCCTTCACTAAGCCCAAAGCAGTGGTATCTTTTATTCCCTCAAGTGTTTTCCCCCTCTTCTGAAGATGTTGACTCTTGATAACTTATAGTTTGATGGGAGCTCATCATTGTGTGCTGCTTTTCTGATGAGATGTTGAACTGAGGTCTGGTCTTCCCTCTCAGGTGGATGCAAAAAGTCCCATGGAACTGCTTTCAAAAAGAAACAGTAATGGCCTGTTGACCCTGAAAAGTCCTATTTACTAAGAGCTGAGGGTTTGTGCCAAAGTTGGGAGAGCTGTCTCACAGACTAGTCAAGAAACAGCCTGACATTGTCTGTAGGGCATGATCTCATGAGTATGACTATGCCCCAGACACCACCATCCCGGGTGTACCCTACTGACCAGAAAGTCAGACCCATCAAAGATGGTGGCACTATGGCATACAGTCAGAAGGGAATTGCCCTGGGAGTCTTCAATCTTGACTCCAGACACCATAAAGTCTCATAGCAACAGGTCAAACGTAGATACAGAAATCTCCTGCTAATTACTACCTGTCACGCCTCTCAGAGCTAATGATTCAGTACTCTTCAATGTTGAAGGTCACTTTGAAGATATTCTCAGGATGGCAAGGTAAATACACCCTGAGGAGAGGACTTTCACAGCCATGACCAAGATTGGCCTCAGTAGCACTACTACTGACTGAGAACTAAAGGACATAACTAGTAAACTGGGCCTGCCACAGCTGACAGACAAAGAAAAAAACCTACTTGACCCCATCCGCACCAGCCTACCTGCTGCAGATGCATCTGTCCATGACAGTATTAGTAGTAGTGACAACTTCGCAAGCCTGTCTTCACTTTGAGGGTACCTTCCATCATGTTGTGTGGTATTACCATCTTGCGAAATGGGATAGATTTCAAATAGGGGCTGTGGGCCATCAGTCGTAGCCAAATTGTATTCAACCACAATCTGTAATCTCATGGCTCAGCCTATTTCCCACTCTATCGTTACCATCAAACCAAGGTGGGGGGGGGGGGGGTCAATACTGATTCAATGAAGAGAATCAACTTATCCCACAATCAACTTATCATATGGAACCCCTACAATTCTATGTCCTATCACATCCAGTCATGAACAGTGATGGACAAATAAACAAGTAATAGGAAGAGGAGTTTCCATAAATATCCCCATCCTCAATGATAGGGGAACCCAGCACATCAGTGCAAAAAGTAATGCTGAAGCATTTGCAACCACTTCTGCCCAGAAGTACCAAGTGATTGGTCCTTCTCAGCCTCTTCCTGAGATGTCCAGCATTATGGGGAGATGATAGTGTAGTGGTAATAATCACATGTCTCGTAACCCAGAAGCTCAGGTTAATGCTTTGGTGAGGACTGCAGATGCTGGAGATCAGAGCCCTTCGTCAGGTTCCCGAAACGCTGATTTTCCTGCTCTTCGGATGCTGTCTGACCTGCTGTGCTTTTCCAGCACCACACTCTCAACTCTGATGCTTTAGTGACACGGGCTCAGATCTTTCCATGGTGGTTGGTGGAATTTAAATTCAATTAATAAATATGGAATTGTGAGTGATTTGTTTGTGGTTTTATTTTAATTTTATCTGGAATAATAGAATGTCTCTTGATGGTGACCATGAAAGTATCATTGATTGTTGAAAAACCCCATCTAGTTGACTAATGCTTTGAGGGAAAGAAACTAGCAATTTTTATTTGGTGTGACCTACATGTCACTTCAGACCCATAGCTATGTGGTTGACTCTTTAGTGCCATCACAAATAGCCTAGTAAATCATTCAGTTCATGAGCATTTAAGGTCAGGCAACACATGCCAACCTTGCCAGTGACATGTATCCCTTGCTAGACTAAGAAAAAAATGTATATCTCCATTCACAATGATGAGGGAGCCAGCACATCAGTGCAAAAGACAAGGCTGAAGAGTTGCATCCATCTTCAGACAGTGGTGCCAAGTGGATGATCAATCTTGGCTTTCTTCTGAGGTCCCCAGCTCCACAGATGTACTGCAGAAACTTGCCAAGGCTCCTTAGACAGCAGCTTCCAAAGCTGCAGCTTCTGCAACTTCGAAAGATGAGCAGCAGATGTGTAGGAACACCACCACGTGCAAGCTCCCTTCCAAGCCATGCACCATCCTCACTTTGAACTGTATCACTGTTCCTTCGCTGTCATTAGGTCACCGTTCTGGAACTCCTTTCTTAATAACACTGTGGATGTAGCAGCACCACATGGACTGTAGCAATTCAGGAAGGTAGCTCGCCATCAATTTCTCAAGGGCAATTAGGGATGAGCAATAATGAGCAGTGGCATCTTACCCTATGAAAGAGTAATAGAAATATTGGTCAATATTTATCCCTCAACCAATATCTAAAACATGATGTGGAGATGCCGGAGTTGGACTGGGGTGGACAAGGTCAAAAATCAAACTACACCCGGTTATAGCCTCACAGGTTAATTTGAAATTGCAAACTTTCAGAGCTCAGCTCCTTCCTTCGACGTGGTATGATAGAGAGGCATAGGGCACAATATTTATCAGCAGAAAGTTCACAACTTTAAAACCAGTTACCTTTGTTGAATCCTTTAATTAGTTAGGAGATAGACTGCTGATAAAAATGCAAAATCCAGATTCATTTCTAGTCTTTATCCCTAGATAATTAAGGGTTTTATCAACGTACAAGAGGTGACATACAATGCACTTTTGGTGTGAGGTCCCGCTTTGAGAGAGAGAGAGAGTATGTGTGTGTCCGTGTGCGTGTGCGTGTGTGCCCGTGAAAGACAGTGTGTGTGTGCACATGTGAGAGAGTGTGTTTGTCTCTGCATGTGAGAGAGAGAAAGTGTATTTGCGCATGTGAGAGAGAATGTATGTGCAAATGTGTGAGAGGGTGTGAGTGTGTGTGCATTTGAGACTCTGTTTGTGTGTGTGTGTGTATGTGCAATTGAGAGCATGTGTGTATGTGTATTTGAGAGAGTGTGTGTGTGTGCGCACTTGAGAGAGTATTTGTGTCTCCGTGTGAGAGAGAGAAAGTGTGTGCACATGTGAGATACAATTTCTGTGTGCACATGTGTGAGAGAGTGTGAGTTTGTGTACATTTGAGAGAGAGAGTGTGTGTGCACTTGAGAGCTAAAAATCACACAACACCAGGTTATAGTCCAACAGGTTTAATTGGAAACACACTAACTTTCGGAGCGACGCTCCTTCATCAGGTGATTGTGGAGGGCTCGATCGTAACACAGAATTTATAGCAAAAATTTGCAGTGTGATGTAACTGAAATTATACATTGAAGAATTGATTGTCTGTTAAGCCTTTCATCTGTTAGAATACAGTGATAGTTTCACTTCTTTCATGTGTAAATCACAAAACCCTTTTTTTAAAAAGAAACATATCTATTTCTTTCTTGTATCTGTTGGTTGAATCTCCCTCCTTTCTGCCTTACTTTCTATTCATCCATTAGATAAGGGTGTCACTGTCTAGGCCATTATTTATTACTCATCCTTAGTTGCCCAGAGAACAGTTAAGAGTCAACCGCATTACTGCAGTCGCATGTAGTCCAGATCAGATAAGGACGGCAGTTTCTTTCATTAGTGAGCCAGTGCGATTTTGTTTTTTTTAATAAATTTTATTTTTGTTTCCTCCCTTTTTTTTCCCCCCCCAATAATCAGCAATAGTGTCATGGCCATCGCCGAACCTATTTCCAGATTTTTATTGAAATTCAAACTCTACCATCTATTATGGTGGGATTCCAACCCAGAGCCCCAAGGCATTACCAGGTTCTCTTGGATTAATACTGGAAATGTGTTGCTGGAAAAGCGCAGCAGGTCAGGCAGCATCCAGGGAACAGGAGAATCGACGTTTTGGGCATAAGCCCTTCTTCAGGAAGGGCTCTTGGATTAATAGTCCAGTGGTACTACCACTAGGCCACTGCCTTCACCTTCCCCCTCCTTAAGTAGAGCTCCTGGAGGCAAGAAAGCTAAGAGATCAGCAATAGATATTTTACCCATAAACAAATTATATTCCTATATAAAATGTATATACCTATATAATTGACATATTGAATCATTAGGTGGTTGTTTGTGACCAGAGCAGATTTTTCGGTGTTGTAGACCTCATTGACTCTGAAGCATAAATGCTTCCAGTTCCTCTTTTGTTGCTGCTTTGATATGGTCCTTAAATATCTCTCTGACCTTATTTTTTTTCATTTTCCCTTGTTTTATTTGTTTCATCGCATTTTATGTCAGACTCTTGATCCCATCCATTGATGCTACTGTTATACATAAATCCCTGATTTCCCCTGTTTTATATCCAATCCTGATCCTACTATCTGAATCCTACTCTGCTCCTGTTAAGACCATAAGAAATAGGAACGAGATTACACGATTTGGCCTCCTTGAGCCTGCTTCACCATTCAGTTGGATCACGCTAATCCAACTACCTCATGTCTACTTTCCTGCCTTTTCCCTGTAACTTGATTCCCCTACTGTCAAGAATTTATCTATCTCAGCCTTAAATGCACACAAAGAATTCCAAAGACACTCCACCTTCTGAGAGAAGAAGTTGTTCCTCATCTCAGTCTTATTTTTATGTTCCTTTATCCTGGACTATGCCCTCTGGTACTCGACTCTCCCATGTGGGGAAACGTTCTCTCAGCATTTACCCTGTCAAGCCCATTAAGAATCTGTGATGTTGTGATGAGATCACCTCTCATTCTTGTAACCTGCAGTGAGTAGATTTCAGTTACATCACACTGCAAATTTTTGCTATAAATTCTGTGTTATGATCGAACCCTCCACAATCACCTGATGAAGGAGCGTCGCTCCGAAAGCTAGTGTGCTTCCAATTAAACCTGTTGGACTATAACCTGGTGTTGTGTGATTTTTAACTTTGTACACCCCAGTCCAACACCAGCATCTCCGAATCACCACTTGAGAGCGTGTGGGTATGTTCATTTGAGAGCGAGAGAGTGTGTGTGTGTGCATTTGAGAGAGTGTGAATGTGGGTGCATGCACTTGAGAGAGTGTGAATGTTTGTGGAGAGGGTCTGTGTAAGGGTGTGTGAGTTGGTGTGTGGGAATATATAGTGTGGTGGGGTTACCTGTAGTGTGACATGAACCCAAGATCATTGTTGAGACAATTTGCATGGGTACGGAACTTAGCTATCAGTCTTTGCTCAGCGATTTTGCATTGATGCATATCTCGAAGTCCGCCTTGGAGGATGCTAAACTGAAGATTGGAGGCTGAATGTCCTGGACCGTCGAAGTGTTCCCCCACTGGGAGGGAGCTCCCTGTGTGTTGATCGCTGTGGTGTCCATTCATCCACTGTCGTAGCATCTGCATGGTCTCACCAATGTACCATGCCTCAGGTCATCCTTGCCTGCAACATATAAGATAGACAACATTGGCCGAGTCACATGTGTACCTGTCGTGTATGTAGTGGGTGGTGTTCCCACCACTCGGCCAATGTCATCTATCTTATATGTTGCAGGCAAGGATGCCCCAAGGCATGGTACATTGGCAAGGCCATGCAGATGCTACAACAATGGATACGCGCAACGATCAACACATGGTAGGGGCGTGGCGGAGGGGGGGCATTCCCTCCAAGTGGGGAACACTTCGGCGGTCCAAGACATTCAGTTTCTGATCTTTGGGTGAACATCCTCGAAGGTGGACTTGAGATATGCAACAACGCAAAATCCCCGAGCAGATGCTGTTTGCTAAGTTCTGTACCCATGGGGAGGGCCTCAACTATGTGCTTGGGTTCATGTCACACTACAGGTAACCCCACCACACTATATACTAGCACACACAGACTCACACACCTGCACACTTGTACAGATCCTCTTGCACATGCACACACACTCGCACTCTCTCAAATACACACACACACATGCTCTCTCTCTCTCTCTCACACACACACACAAATTATCTCATTCAAGATTCCTTTCTGTCAAAAATATTAAAAAAACTCGACTTCAGCTTAAAACATAGACAGATTTGAAGCAGCACCTCACACCAAAAGTGCATTGTATGTCACCTCTTGTACGTTGATAAAACCCTTAATTATCTCGGGATAAAGACTAGAAAGGAATCTGGATTTTGCATTTTTATCAGCAGTCTACCTTCTAACTGATTAAAGGATTCAACAAAAGCAACTCGCTTTAAAGTTGTTAACTTTTTGCTTATAAATACTGTCTTATGTCTCTGTCATACCACGCTGAAGGAAGGAGCTGAGCTCTGAAAGCTTGCAATTTCAAATAAACCTGTTGGACTATAACCGGGTGTAGTTTAATATCTAAAACCAAACAGTTGTCATTATTTTGTTGCTCTTTGTGGGAAACTCATTATGAGCAAATTGGCTGTCCTATTTCCTCCATTACAATAGTGACAACACTCAAATAGTATCTAATCATCTATAAAACACTCTCGGACATCCTGAAGTTATGAACGATGCTGTACAGATGCAAGTTCTTCTTTCTTTCCTTCGGTTCTTAATCCCCTTGTCTATCAAAGTCTGTCAATCTCAGTTGTGAAATTTCCATTTGAAGCTTTTTGTGGGAAAAGATTTACAGATTTTTACTATCCTCTGTGTAAAGGAGTGCAAAAGCCATTTGTAGCTCCCTTTACAGATGTCTCAGCTAACATAATTTATCTCAGCAGAGTATGGGGACTAAACCTTTGTGTCTCTATATTTTACTACTACGCCATGTAGTTAAGATACTTACTCAGTCTTCAGAATGGTAGTGCAGGTGACAAGCAGCTGCCAAATCCTATTGAAAGAAAGAGCTTCTGATATCAACCAGACGTTAGACACGAAATTAGACTTTTGAAAAAAGAAGTCTAACACTGGCAGACAAGGAATAAATCTATTTTCTCCACATCCGAAAGCAGTAAATTACGCAGACATATCGCTTAATTCGTTCACATACTCTTTTAGTTTATTGCCCAGGTGAGTATTCTTCTTGTGCAGGCTAGATGGTGAATATTGGCAGGGTAGTTGACTGAGGGAGCATCATAACTGTCTTTGATCATATTGTCGTTTCCAGCAGGCAGTTTCCTGATTGTTTATTGCCTCAGGGATACTCAGGCAACTTTTAACAACCCTGCTACCGAAGTCATCACAGACTGAATCTGGGATTTTCCTGGTTTATTTAACTTAACATCAATCCAGGCAAGTTACACTCATGAGGCAGTTCATGGATTCTGTATTTGATCTAAATACCTATTTTATTATAAATTGTTCTCATTTCTGCAGATTCTACAAGGAGAGCTCAGCCATGATGACTCCTAACATCAGCTTGCATGTCAACAACAGTGATGACTGCTATGGTTATAACTGCAGGTGTTTGATATATTTGGATTACAAGACAATGGACATGACAATGTTTTCTTTCTATCTATTCTTTCTTTTGGTAGGTCTGATAGAAAATATCATTGTCATTTGGATAAACTGGCGGTTGGAAGGGTCCAGGAAAGAAAGCAATCTTTACATTTTTAATATGGCTATCGCTGACTTGTGTGCTGTTTTATTCATCCCATTAAGGATGGCAGAGACCTTTTACAATTACCACTGGATCTGGGGAGACTTTCTGTGTAAATTTGATTCCTTCATTTATTTTGTTACTCTGTACAGCAGCATTTTCTTCCTGGCCTGCTTTAGCATTGACAGATACGTCTCACTGCGATATCCATTCCAAGCCCAGGGATCACGAGACCGTCATATCCGTAGGATGGTGTGTGTGTGCATGTGGACTGTGGCAATACTACTATCTGTACCACAGTTTGTGCATTCTGAAATTTTTGGTATTGTGTATATTTATTGCTACTTATCTCATGCGTTATCGTTGTATGTTACAAACTCTCTGACTTTAGTTCTTGGATTTATCATTCCTTTGCCTATAATTATACTGAGTAATATTTTCACTGCAAGAGCTATGAAAAATTCCAGTAACACAGAAAGCATAAAAACCAGTAAAATAATATATGGTTACATCATAGCATTTTTGATATGCTGGTTACCATTTTACATAATTGTACTTCTTTCCCTACTGGATATCTTTCTTGACTGTATTGTGCTCGAGTTTATATATTTCTTTTATGACATGGTGGAGTGCCTCAGCTTTTTCCACTGTATCGTAAATCCCATTCTGTACAACTTTATACACAAAGATTTTCGGGATCATTTAACAGCCAGTGTTGTGAAGTACATGCCCAAACAATATGTCAAGGAGGATGATGATGTTTCCATTTCTTCAGACACCAGGCATATCGTGGTCATTACATGATTTAATCCTTTGACAAGCAGGAGAAAATGAGGGGTGTTATTGATTTGGTCAAAATGATCTGCCATTTTTTTTCTTCTATTGCTGTTCTTATTTCAATGTTATTTTTTATGATCCGAGTTGATGGTAATACTGGACATCTCAAATCCCAGATTGAAACTTGGTTTGATAGATCACATGTTTAATGTTTGCAGTTGGTTCTGTGGTGGTTAATCGCTGAAACGTATCTGCATGAGGTTGCAAATATTCTTTGATAACAGAACGTAAGTTTAAACCACAAAATAAAGAAAACAAACAAAGCTATATGTGTACACATGCACACAAATAAAATTGGGAGAAAGATCTGAATAAAAATATCAGAACAAAATTTCAACCTGATTCCCAGTCCTGTCCTTTTACTGATACTCAATTCCATAGTGATTTTACTCCTTTCAGAACTATTTAAGTTCTTACTGCAGTTTCTGCAGTCACATGCTTTCTTGGAGTTAATGCACTTAGGTCACTATTCCAAAGTACTTTATGACCTGTTTAAAAAAAATTACTTTCACAGGTCTAACCCAAATAAAAACCCCAAAATTGATATAGTACACCTTTCACCACAAATGAAAGTCATATGAGCATCTTATTGCTGTAAAATATTAAATAGTTCCAATTAAATATTTTGTTAGAAGAAGGATGCAAATGAGGCAAAGAATGTGGCTCCATGTCACATGACGTCGCTTCGCAAATATAGAACATTCCCAAGGTTTCATCTCATTATGTGTTGCCTCAGTCTCAGAAATTTCTTGGAATCGGACTTTGGAGTTTTTCATCCATAAGTACCAAAAACAACTCCTTCTCAAGCCTTCAGCCTACTGGAGTCATTTAGCACAAATTTCAGAGTTAGTAGTAAAATCTTGAAAATAATTGAGTTGTGTGGGATTTGTGGGTTGTTTTGTCATGACCATGTGTTGAAAATTACCATTGTTTGGAAACCCCTGTATTATTGTATTGAATATAGAATATTGAATACCCAGTTTGTGGAAGGATTCAGCTCCCTGAGCACATTGTGCATTCCTAGCAACCTAGAGGCTCCAAGCCACTTGTACACAGACAGGAAGGGGTTGGGGGAACAACAGTGTGCCTCTTCCTAATTAGTTTCACAATAGCAGTTGACTTTTCTCTTATCATTTGGTGGAGGAGGTATGGATCTGAGTTGGTGGAAACCAAATGGATAATGATGAAAATAAGACAAATTAAATGCACAAACTTCATCCATGAGTCTGATTAAAAGTTGGGTTTGGTTCAGTTAGTAACAGTCTCACCTCCAAGTTTGAACATTGCAGCTTCATACCCTTGTTCAAAATTTGAGTACAATAATTCATGCAAATCATTTAGTATTGTGGTGAGGAATATCACCTTATCGGAACTGTATGAGCTAGTAAACAGAGACCTGATCTATTAGGTCAGGTAGATGTTAATGTATTACGTAAGGACAAATGAGTTTTCAGGAATTTTCCCAGCATCCTAGTTCAACTCCTGATCCAATTAACTGATCTTTGATTGCTTAGCTGTTTGTAAATCACTGCTGTGCATAAAATGGTTATCATATTTGCCTACATAAGTGAATATACTTCAAAAAATACATCATTGTAAGGGAAGTATTTTGAGGGAGATGTGTTGTATAATCACAAAGCTTTCTGTCTTACACGTTGCCCTCCTTATACCTCTTTGCCTCATTTCCTCTTTTAAGATGCTTCTTTAAACCAACCTTTCTGACCAAGCTTTTGAGTATTTCCTCTAAAATCTTGTTTGGTTTGGTGTCATGTTCTTAACAATACTCCTGCAGTTGCGGAATATTCTATTTAATTAAAAGCGCTATATAACTAGGTTTTCTTATTCATGCATTATCCTATGGCTCAGTTGGTGAATGCAGCACAATTATTACAGACCATATAGCCTCTGGTTCAATTCCTGGTATGTGCTGATTTAGCTGCTTTCAGCGAGAGCACTATTAGCTGTGCTGCAATAAACCTCGGCTGCTATAATTAGCAAAAAATCAAACAGGGATACTGCACTCAACAGGAAAGCACATAAATGAGGGCAGGAATGGTCTTGACAGCAATGTTTTCATATGGCATACTTGAAAAGATATGATAAGTCGCTATATGTCTCACAGTTGCCATGCTAATTGCTGAGTTAACAGCTGAATGCAGCACTTGAGCAAGCTCACGAAATCAAACAGTGACCTTCTGATGGGGTGGGAAAATAGCTGTCTCTTTATTATCAAATAAAAATTATGAAACTGTGATTGTGTTCGGAATATGTGTCAATTTCCACATTGATCAAATCTGTTTTCTTGTTTCTTATTGATTATGATTTGTCCCAGTCTTAATGCTCACTAATCATACTTCATTGAACCATTCTCCTACATTTACCCTTCTCCAGAAAACGTTCTGCCCAATCAAATTATAACAAAACAAAAAGCACTCAAAAACACACATGGCAACTCCTCACAGAAAGCACTCCAAAATCTACAAAAATAATGTTTTTTTTTAAGGTCGTTATCACTGTAGTAAAAATACATGGCTAATTCCAAACCTGTAACTGAAATCTTGAGGTTTGGCTTAATTGCCACTGGTTAGGCTACTATTGTTATTTCTGATTTGCACTGCGCTAATTCAGTACAATTCCTGGGAGGCAACAGAGGCTCAGGAGCTTAACAAGTGACAATAGCAGGGGGGGGGGGGGGTGTCCCTCTGCATCCTCACTGCAGGAACCTGGCAGTCATCAAAAACAAGTTCCACAGTTTAGCTTTCACAAGAGGTTTGGACAGAACTGCTGCAAGTTTTGTGTTGAATCTATGATGTGGGATATTAAATATTACTCTGTGAATATTCCACAATATGCGTTTAAAACAAACAATTTAAAATCTTATAAAAATAAATATATAAGGGCGAAGAGTGTCCCAGACGATAGTTCATGATGCAATAAGGTTTTATGCATAACAGATATACAACCCACTTTAAATTTAATGTCCTGGTCAACACACTTTCCCAGTCTTCGCACCTGAACATCAATTGGGGTGTACGATTCATCACTGGCTGTCTCTCCAAGGTTGAAAAGATTGGGAATGACTCAGGTTCCATGGTGGTGTTGTTTCACTTGATTCTGGTGCTGGTATACTTGCTGCAACATTGCCACCACAATTGCAACCATTATCACCACCTTACTGCCATCATCCTGGTACCAAAGAAAACACATGTGATACGCCTTAATGACTACTGCCTGGTGGCTCTGACCTCCATAATTTTGAAGTGCTTTGAGAGGTCAGTCATAGCTCATATGAACTCTAGCCTCCCAGCCTGCCTTGATCCTTTGCAATTTGCCTACCGGTGCAACAGGTTCATGGCAGATGCCATTCTCCCTAGCCTTGGAACATCTGGACAAGAAGGACATCGACGCCAGTCTTCTACGTTTTGACTACAGCTCCGCCTTCAACACTATAATCCCAATCAAACTAATCTTCAAACTCCGAGACCTAGGTCTCTGCTCCGCCCTTTGCAACTGGATCTTCAATTTGCTGACCCACAGACCACAATCTGAGGATAGATAACAGCACCACCTCCATGACAATTCTCAATACCGGCACCCTGCAAAGCTGCGTCCTCAGCCCCTTACTGTACTCCCTGTATACTCATGATTGTGTGGCCAAATTTCATCCAAACTCCATCTATAGGTTCGCTGATTACACCATGGTTGTAGGCCAGAAATCAAAACAATGACAAGACAGAATATAGGCAAGAGAGAGAGTGCTTGGTGTAAAGATAACAATCTCTCCTTCAACGTCAGCAAAACCAAAGAGCTGATCATCGACTTCAGGAAGCAGGAAGGAGGGCACGTCCCCTATCTACATCAATGGAAGTAGTTGAGAGCGTCAAGTTCCTAGGTGTGACAATCGCCAACAATCTGTTCTGGGCCACCCAAGTTGATGCGATGGTCAAGAAGGCACAACAATGCCTCTTCTTCCTCAGCAGACCAAGGAAATTCAGCATGTCTAGAAGACCTCTCACCAATTTTTACTGATGCACCATAGAAAGCATTCTATTCGGATCCATCACGGCTTGGTACGGCAACCGCACTGCCCAGGCCCATAAGGAACTACAGAGAGTTGTGAACACTTCCCACTCTATCACACAAGCTAACATTCCATCCATTTACATTCCTCACTGCCTTGGAAAGACAATCAACATCATTAAAGACCCCTCCCACCCCGGTTATAATCTCTTCCAACTTTTCCATTGTCCAGAAGATACAAAAGCTTAAACACATGGACCAACAGGTTCAAGAACAGCTTCTTCCCCACTGTTATTAGACTTCTGAATGGACCTCTCAGATTTCAAATCTGATGTTGATCTTGCTTTTTGTGCAATTTTGTGTAACTTTGTATTTTTCGCTCTTTTCTATCACCCTATGATCTTTATGTGGTATGATCTGCCTGTACTGCACGCAAAACAAAACTTTTCACTGTACCTAGGGACATGTGACAATAATAAATCAAGTCAAATATTTCAGGTAGGCCATTCAACCAATGCAAATTAAGCATCTGTTTCCCATTGCAGTGATGCTGTTATAGTCTCAGAAATGGAGGGTATGATATTCAAGTAACATACAGATGAATAAGTTATCCAATCCTGAGTGTGCCACAATTTCATTTTGAAACTTGGCATTTTGCGCTTCTAGCAACTCCATCCACTCTATGACACAGGACTGCTCTTTGCTTTCAAGCTTTCCTCTGTGCAGTGCAATGCTGCATGTTTGTCTTTCAGCCTGCTGATCTTTTTGTCCTTCTTCTGTAAATAACAGCACTCAGAAGGCAAAGGAGCTAGCAAGTGATTGGGTTGACCATTTGTGGCAATTCAGGTCTGGCCACTTATTCCAGCGCCAGGGCCCAGGAGACTGCTTCTGGGCCCAGGAGACTGCTGCAAGCATCCATGTTAGAATCACCTTTCGCTAGTGTCTCATTCATTCTCGTCTCAGGCCACTGTCATTTGAGCAGACTTGTCCTTCCAGAGAGGAAATTGAACATTTAGAAAATGTGAATTCACAACTATCACACTTGAGCTCTGAAATACTATTTGCAGTGAGAATCAACATTTCTAGAGAACAGTTTTCCTGGATGTATTTACACTTCTCGTGCCCTATTCACCCTCATGTGCAGGGGACATTGTCACCGCTGTCTCAACAATGGTGTCAATCAGTGGTTCCCAACCTCTTTAGTAACAGGGCACACTCCACAGAGACAAACAATTCCACAACATGCCCACTGTTTCAGGGGATCATGGTTGTTGGGGGAAGGCAGGAGAATGGGGTCGAGAAACATATCAGCCACGATCGAATGGTGGAACAGAGCCAGTGGGCCAAATGGCCTAATTCTGCTCCTACATCTTATGTTCTTATGAACTAATTGCTCATAAACATAAGATGTACTTTCATTTACTATGGTCTTAGTAGAGAGGTTTGCAACATAATGCATACAAGCTAAAGAAGGATCAACTGCATTCATGTTTCAAATCCACTGGGAAAAACATACAAGCTTTGACTGTGAGCACAGACACATTTTCAAAATCTACTCAATTCAATTATTTCGAACTATTCTTGATCCTAAATCTGTCTCACAAACTGTACTTGGTTCAGGGGTCTGAATTTTGCAGATGACGTTTCATAATTAAAGCAGTATTTTTAAAAGGATAATTTGAATTAAATAATCGAATAGATTCTGAAACAACTCCACAGAGGTTGGTATCCTCTGTGTATAGTACTTGCCACTGATCCAGCTCCCTCAGAGCCAGCTCTCAGAGTAAACAGAACCTCTGATACTCCTGCTTCTGTCTGTCAGCCAGTGCTCTCAGATCAGGTTAACAGCCCCCAATCAGGCAACTCATTTTATGAGGTCCACCTGGCTGACCTCGGTCTAAGACTGGGGACGTGGACCTGTTCTTTATCTTGTAGCTCCTCCTGAGATGTTTTTGCACAAAGTCCAGTTCCTCTGACTCAGCCTCGGATATGGGCGGTGTGTACCAGACCGTAGCCTGCCTCTTGCACCTGGAGCACCTCGGAAGAAATTCATCCTCTTCTTCAGACGGTAAAGGCATTAAAGCTGCGATATCCACCGTGTCCATCTCGGACTGCAATGTTTCTTCGATACTAGACAAAGGGGGAGAACCCACAGGTTCTGACAACCTTTCAAGCTGTTATGAGGGGCTGAGCATGTTTTATTCCTGCCCCATTTGCAAGTTTGCAGCTTTCATGTCATCCATGTGCTTGTTCAGGACTGTCTCACCTAGCTGAACTTTGTACACATCATGGGACCTGACCTCGTGTCAACCATACCTCTTACCCATTCATTTCCATGGTTTCTGCACCAAACTTTGTCCCTTGAAGTAAACTGTCCCTCTTGCTTAGAGGACTTCTGTGTCCCGCACTGGTTTCCTGATGCTGTTTCAGCCGTCCCCCCAGATCAGATTTAACCTGGTACAGAGTCTTCTCCCCATTAGCAACTCTGCTGGAGCTAACCCTGTGGATGCACGAGGGGTGGTCTTATAATAAATAGGAACTGGGACAGTTTGGTATCTAGTGAAACTGTAGGCTGTTTCTTTAAGCCTGCCTTCAAACGTTTGGGCTGCTCCTTCCACCAGACTATTGGATGATGGATGTTATGGAGCTGTACTTATATGCTGAATGCCTGAAAATACCTGAATTTGCTGCAAGTAAATGATGGCCCGTTGTCTGTGACCAACACTTCCGGAGCCCGTGTATTGCAAAAGATGCTCAGTTTTTCCATTGTTGTCCCCGTGTTTGACAAATGAATTCTATACATGTCCAATCACTTTGAGTAGCTGTCCACAATGACGAAGAACACTGTGCCCACGAAAGGGTCGGCAGAGTCGACATATAACCGAGTCCAGGGGTCATCCAATCACTCCCCCTGTGGGGAGATGCTGGTGGTAATTTTTGTCCTTGTTGGCACTCTGGGCACTGCCCCACCAGCGCGGCCATATCTGCATCCAATCCTGGCTGCCAGATTTAACTTCTCACCATCATCTTCACTTTGGACATTTCTGGATAACCCTGGTGGAGCTCAGCCAGATGGTGACTTTTGCTTGGGGCAATCACTCTTGCTCCTTATAATAAAATGCCGAATCTACAGTGATCCGGTCTAACCAGGTCTAGAAAGGTTTCAGTTCTGGTTGAGATGGCCCTTTTGTTCCTCCCAACAGCCCCACCAGCTGTTTTACTTTTGCCAGGACCAGATCTTTCTGCAGTAAACAGTCTGATATTGTCAGCTGTGACTGGGTGTCCAGAAAGTTTAAAAACAGAGCAGACCCTTCCAGTACTGGCACCCCTTGATGGTCCATCCGCTAGCGGGTGGCAGCTCAATGCATCCACATTTGCTACTTGTCCTCCTGGACAGTGTTCCAACTTGTATGCACTCAGTGAGAGCCCACTGCTGAATTTGGCCTGAAGCTATGGGTGGCATAGCCTTGTCCTCTTTGAGTAGCCCTAGCAGGGGTTTGTGGTCTGTTACTGTTACAAACTTACATCCATAAAGGTATTGGTGGAATGTTCTCACACCAAAGATGACCACCCAACCTTCCTTGTGTATCTGGGTGTATTTGCACTCTGCATCAGCCAAAGTTCAGGAAGCATGCACTATTGGGTGTTTCTCTCCATTGGACCATCTGTGAGCCAACACTACCCCAATACTGTGTGGGGAAGTATTGCATGCCAGCACCAGATCTTGCTTGGGATCACAGTGTCGTGAGTGTGGTGCTGGAAAAGCACAGCAGGTCGTGCAGCATCCGAGAAGCAGGAAAATCGACTTTTCGGGCAGGAGCCCTTAATCAGGAATGAGGCTTGTGAGCCGAGAGGGTGGAGAGAAACTGGATTTCACTCGTCTCCTCATTTCCCCTCCCCCCACCTTATCCCAGTTCCAACCTTCAAACTCGGCCCTCATGATCTGTCCTACCAGTCCATCTTCCTTCCCACCTGTCCGTTTTACCTTCCTCTCCGACCTATCACCATCATCCCCACTTCCATCTCCCTATTGCACTCTCAGCTACCTTCCTCTCAGCCCCACTCCCTCCCATTTATCTCTCCACCCCCTCAGCTCACAAGCCTCATTCCTGATGAAGGGCTCTTGCCCGAAACATCGATTTGCCTGCTCCTCAGATGCTGCCTGACCTGCTGTGCTTTTCCAGCACTCCACTCTCAACTCTAATCTCCAGCATCTGCAGTCCTTACTTTCCCCTACAATCAGTGGGACCTGAAGAGTCTGGAACCAAAGTTGTACCCTTAATCTGTAAAGGTTCCCCGGTATAGATTCTTAGTCTAGCTGTGGGCGGCACGGTGGCACAGTGGTTAGCACTGCTGCCTCACAGCGCCAGAGACCAGGGTTCAATTCCCGCCTCAGGCGACTGACTGTGTGGAGTTTGCACGTTCTCCCCGTGTCTGCGTGGGTTTCCTCCGGGTGCTCCGGTTTCCTCCCACATCACAAAGATGTGCAGGGTCAGGTGAATTGGCCATACTAAATTGCCCGTAGTGTTAGGTAATGGGTAAATGTAGGGTTATGGGTGGGTTTCGCTTCGGCGGGTCGGTGTGGACTTGTTGGGCCGAAGGGCCTGTTTCTACACTGTAATCTAATCTAATCTAATCTGAGGCCTAACGCAAACATAAGGATTGGATTCCAGAGTGAATTTCGTTAAAGACAGGTTCTGAACTCACTGATACAGTATTAACCTCCATTTGAACTGGGTGACCACTTAACCAGATGATTATTTTGCTTGGTTCTGATTTGGATGTTGCTAAGCAACTTAACTGTTGCAAACTACTTGGAGGTGTGCTTTCCAGGGCGTGCATTCTCCAGGATAGCGGCCTATGTGTTCACTTACTCAATTCAGAATGAGACTCCACTACCGGGACTCTTTTGCTGTCTGGAATCTGCACACTGGCAGCAACGATAATGGCTTGCTGGCGTACATTCTGAAGAACACGTCAACCGTTTGGCTGAGGCTTGGTTTTGTTTTGGGGTTTTGCTGTGCGCTGACCGAGAGTCCCTCTGTTCAGGATATGTCCTGAGTGAAGCTGTGCAGTGGTCTTCACTCAAGTGTGGTCCCCAAGTTCAGTCAGACTGGCGAGGGTGTCCACTTCCATTGGAATACCCTGCAAATCATATGCTCCACTTGCTGCATTCTCCAATGACAAAGCCAGTTGTGGTGCCTGTTTGAAGTCGAGTTGGGCTTCAGCTTGCAGGGACTTTTGTATGGTTACATCATTAATCCCACATACCAAATGGTCTCTCAGCATTTCATTACGGGTTAAACCAAAGTCACATGCCTTTTCAAAAATCCCAACACGGAATCCCCTAGTTCTCAAACTGATGAGTAAAAACTATAGCACCTCAAAGTTAGAGGAGGCTTGGAGTCGTGATATTCCTTAACTAAATCCATCAACTCTTGAAAGGTTTTAGTGTCTGGTGCCTCAGAGAAAGTTAGGCTCCTAATAATCAAAAAAGCTGCAAGTCCACAAGCTGTCAGGAGAATTACTCATTGCTTTACATCTGCCCCAGTGTCATCTGCCTGGAAAAATATAATGCATTCTTTCCACATACTGGACCAAGTCTTCAACAGCAGGGTCAAAAGAGTCAAGCTTCCCAAATAAAGGCATGATGCCAGAAATGTTTACCCCAACTCAAAGATAACTGTTACAAGCAAATTTCGTCAGAAGCACTTTATTTCTGTCATTGCCACTGACATTATTCCACAAAGGCCGGTATCCTGTCACCAAGTTACCCTTTATTTACATGTGCATAGTACTTGGCACTGGTCCAGCTTCCTCAGAACCAGCTCTCAGAGTGAGCAGACCCTCTGACACTCCTGTTTATTTTTTATTTGTGACAGGAGGTCTGACATTCCTGTTTATTATTTTTCTTTTTTAAAACTTTTCCCCACACTACCGCCTAACAGGAGTAGTGCTTATTTTTCCCCAGCACCCATGTCGTGTGTGTGCAGGTGTAGGACATAGTGAAGAACAACAAGTGCATAAATCTTTATTTATATTCCACCACCAGGAAGAAAGGAAACACCAGACTGGCCAGTGACAAGCAGTGCCTTTCTCGACAAAGGGCAATGCTGCGTGAGACACTTCTGTTTATGTCTGTCAGTGAGGGCTCCCTGATTGGATCAGGTTAACAGCCCCAATCAGAGAACTCATATTCTATGAGGTCCACCAGGCTGACCTCGTTACAATGACTACACATCCACAATTGAAATGTAATAGAGCAGAGCAAAAGTTGATTAAATTGCAAGAGCTTCAAGGAGAAGGCAGGTGAATGTGGCTGAGAAACATATCAGCCAGGACAGTATGGGGCAAGAATCGCTTAATTCTGCTCTTATATCTTATGGTCAATTTACCAGGTTAGTCAGATTTATCCTCCCAATCACTCAGGGCATCACATTTCCAGGCAAATGTACAACATGCTTTTGATAGAAGAACAAATGCTGAGATCTAAAAATCTTCACAGCCATAGAGTCATAGAGATGTACAGCATGGAAACAGACCCTTCAGTCCAACTTGTCCATGCTGACCCAGATATCCCAACCCAATCTGGTCCCACCTGCCAGCACCCGGCCCATATCCCTCCAAACCTTTCCTATTCATACAGCCACCCAGATGCCTTTAAAATATTGCAATTGTACCAGCCTCCACCACTTCCTCTGGCAGCTCATTCCAAACACACACCACCCTCTGCATGAAAAAGTTGCCCTTTAGGTCTCTTTTATATCTTTCCCCTCTCACCCTAAACCTATGCCCCCTAGTTCTGCACTCCCCCATTCCATGGGAAGAGACTTTGTCTATTTACCTGATCCATACCCATCAGGATTTTATAAACCTCCATAAGGTCACTATGAACCTGCACTCCAAGGTCTCTTTGTTTAGCAACACTCTCCAGGACCTTACCATTAAGTGTATAAGTCCTGCTAAGATTTGCTTTCCCAAAAATGCAGCACCTCACATTTATCTAAACTAAACTCCATCTGCCACTTCTCAGTCCATTGGCCCATCTGATCAAGATCCCGTTGTAATCTGCGATAACCTTCTTTGCTGTCCACTACACCTCCAATTTTGGTGTCATCTGCAAACTTACTAACTGTACCTCTTATGCTCGCATCCAAATCATTTACGTAAATGATGGAAAATAGTTGACCCAGCACTGATCCTTGTGGCACTCCACTGGTCACAGGCCTCCAGTCTGAAAAACAACCCTCCACCACCACCCTCTGTCTTCTACCTTTGATCCAGTTCTGCATCCAAATAGCTAGTTCTCCCTGTATTTTGTGAGATCTAACCTTGCTAACCAGTCTCCCCTGGGGTATCTTACTGATGTCCATATAGATCACGTCCACTGCTCTGCCCTCACCAATCCTCTTTATTCCTTCTTCAAAAAACTCAATCAAGTTTGTGAGACAAGATTTTCCACACACAAAGCAATGTTGACTATCTCTAATCAGTCCTTGCCTTTCCAAACACATGTACATCCTGTCCCTCACAATTCCCTCCAACAACTTGCCCACCACTGATGTCAGGCTCACTGGTCTATAGTTCCCTGGCTTGTCCTTACTACCCTTCTTAAACAGTGGCACCATGTTAGCCAACCTACGGTCTTTCGGCACCTCACCTTTGACTACCGATGATACAAATATCTCAGCAAGAGGCCGAGCAATCACTTCCCTAGCTTTCCACAGAGTTCTTAGGGTACACCTGATCAGGTCCTGGGGATTTATCCACTTTTATGTGTTTCAAGACATCCAGCACTTCCTCCTCTGTAATATGGACATTTTTCAAGATATCACCATCTATTTCCCCACATTCTATATCTTCCATGTCCTTTTCCACAGTAAATACTGATGAAAAATGCTCGTTTAGTATCTCCCCCATCTTCTGCGGCTCCACACAAAGACCACCTTGTTGATCTTTGAGGGGCCCTATTCTCTCCCTAGTTACCCTTTTGTCCTTAATGTATTTGTAAAAACCCTTTGGATTCTCCTTAACTCTATTTGCCAAAGCTATCTCATGTTCCCTTTTTGCCCTCCTCATTTCCCTCAAGTATACTCCTTTATACTCTTCTAAGGATTCACTTGATCTATCCTGTCTACACCTGACATATACTTCCTTCTTTTTCTTAACCAACACCTCAATTTCTCTCATCATCCAGCATTCCCTTTATCTACCAGCCTTCCCTTTCACCCTAACAGGAATATACTGTCTCTGGACTCTTGTTATCTCATTTCTGAAGGCTTCCCATTTTCCAGCCGTCCCTTTACCTGCAAACATCTGCCCCCACTTAGCGTTTGAAAGTTCTTGCCTAATACCGTCAAAATTGGCCTTCCTCCAATTTAGAACTTCAACTTTTAGATCTGGTCTATTCTTTTCCATCACTATTTTAAATCTAACTGAATTATGGTCGCTGGCCCCAAAGTGCTCCCCCACTGACACCTCAGTCACCTGCCCTGCCTTATTTCCCAAGAGTAGGTCAAGTTTTGCACCTTCTCTAGTAGGTACATCCACAAACTGAATCAGAACATTTTCTTGTACATACTTAACAAATTCCTCTCCATCTAAACCCTGAACACTATGGTAGTCCCAGTTTATGTTTGGAAAGTTAAAATCCCCTACCATAATCACCCTAGTATTCTTACAGATAGCTGAGATCTCCTTACAAATGTGTTTCTCAATTTCCCTCTGACTATTCAGGGATCTATAATACAATCCCAATAACGTGATCATCCCTTTCTTATTTTGCAGTTCCATCCAAATAACTTCCCTGGATATATTCCCAAGAATATCCTCCCTAACTACAGCAGTAATGCTATCCCTTCTCAAAAATGCAACTCCCCCTCCTCTCCTGCCCCTTTTCTATCCTTTCCCATAACATTTGTATCCTGGAACATTAAGCTGCCAGTCCTGTCCATCCCTGAGCCATGTTTCTGTTATTGATATGATATCCTAGTTCCATGTTCCTAACCATGCCCTGAGTTAATCTGCCTTCCCTGTTAGGCCTCTTGCATTAAATAAAAGCAGTTTAATTTATCAGTCCTACCCTGTTCTCTGCTTTGTCCCTGCCTGCCCTGACTGTTTGACTCACTTCTTTTATCAACTGTACCAGTCTCAGATTGATCTCTTTCCTCACTATCTCCCTGGGTCCCACACCCCCACCTTACGAATTTAAATCCTCCTGAGCAGCTTTTGTAAATCTCCCTGCTGGTATGTTAGTCCCCTTCCAGTTCAGATGCAATCCGTCCTTCTTGTACAGGTCACTTCTACCCCCAAAAGAGATTCCAATGATCCAAAAATGTGAATCCTTCTCCCATACACCAGCTCCTCAGCCATGTATTCATCTGCTCTATCCTCCTAATCCTGCCCTCACTAGCTCGTAGCACCGGGAGTAATGCAGATATTACAACCCTTGAGGACCTCCTTTTTAAATTCCTGCTCGGAATTCTCTGTAATCTCCCTTCAGAATCTCAACCTTTTCTCTTCCTATGTCATTGGTTCCAACGTGTGCAATGACCTCCTGCTGGGCCCTGTCCCTCTTGAGAAAATTCTACCCCCTCTCTGAGACATCCTTGGTCCTGTCACCAGGGAGGCAACATACCATTCTGAATTTTCACTGCTGGCC
Organism: Chiloscyllium plagiosum; assembly: GCF_004010195.1. Taxonomy (NCBI): domain Eukaryota; kingdom Metazoa; phylum Chordata; class Chondrichthyes; order Orectolobiformes; family Hemiscylliidae; genus Chiloscyllium; species Chiloscyllium plagiosum. The sequence continues at coordinate 10,063,219 of NC_057752.1, forward strand.
ACAGAAACGTCTGTCTCTGCCTCACACTAGAGAGTCCCCAAACACAATCGATCTCTTGGAACCTGATGTACACCTCATTACATTAGAGCCAGTCTCAATACCAGAAACTTGGCTATTCGCACTATGTTCCCCCAAGAATCCATCAACTCCTACATTTTCCAAAGCAGCATACTTGTTTGAAATGGGAATAGTCACAGAGGACTCCTGCACTAACTGCCTACCTCTCCTAACTTTCCTGGAGTAAACCCATTTATGTGACTGTATCTGCAACTTTTCTCCCTTCCTATAACTGGCATCCATCACATCCCCTTGCTGCTGTAAATTCCTCAGTGCCTCTAACTGTCTCTCCAACTGATCATTCAATCTGATAGGAATCGCAAGCAATGGCATTTATTGCAGATATAATCCTCAGTAACATGTAAACTCTCCCTAAATGCCCACAATTCAACAAAAAGAGCATATCACTCTACTCAAGGCCATTTTTGCTTCTTTCAATCTACAGACCCAGAAAATAGCCCCGTCTTATTCTTCTACAAAATACTGCTCCCGGCTAACTTAATACTTATGGCTTATTAATACTTATAAAACATATAATCAGGAAAGAGCCCACTCTACTCACTACTGCAGACTTACTTAAGGCCACACTTAAAAATATCCACTTATCTGTTTCTGTGCTATGATCTCTCCCAAACAGGTTCCTCCAAGATTAGTTGTGAATTTCACTGTTTGCTAATTTTCCCAGATGCACTCCGATGTCCAGTGGTACATGAATTCAAACAGCAAAGGTGGTAACTGTGCAGGTTCACTGCCCTGTCAGTTAGCAGTGTGGGCCCTTTTGAGGAAGGCAAATTTTCTTCTCATCTTTGAAATTTACTTGAGAATGTAAGGATCTGAGCTTTGTTGAACTCATTATCCTCAGTGTTGTAGTTTTCCTTCGAGAATTGTAAGACCACCATTTTGCCATTCAGGATCCATCACACTAGGTACACTTTACCCTCCACATATCATGAGGGGTTGAAGGTTTTTGACATCCCTTTCAATGTCTACAATTTGCTGGATCTTATTCTGAAAGAATCTAAGGTGGGCGAATTTGTATCCTGCTGTGATGTTAAAGTTGTCTTAGCTAAAATAAGGGTGAAAGAAACAAAACAAAATAAAATCATCTAATTTGTTAGAGGTGTTCTCAAAGCAGTGTACAGCAATTGAACATCTAATTTGTCTTGAGGTATCAACAAAGCAAAGTCAATGTTCTGAGAAGCAAAACAACTAATGCTCTAAGTTCTCTGATGTCAGCTCGTTGCAAGTGTTAAACTGTCTCAGCCCCTCAAGCGTTAGCTCTTATTTCTTGATCAAACAAAAATGAATGGACAAAACAGGGAGGCAAAAAATTAAAGGATGTTAAAAGTCAATGATTGAATTGTGTGGCTCACATTACAGAAATCCATTAAATTCCTTATAAGTGAGTAATCAAACTCAGGGGCAATGAAAATGTGGAATTGGATAAAAGTGATGCTGATGCATCGAGGAATGGTGACCAGACACATAATTGGAGCAGAGTAAGGAATGTCACGCTCCAGATGACTTGGGAGTGTTTGATTTAAGAAGCACTAAACTCTGTCCTTTATATATATATATATGCCTACAGTTTTGCATTGAGGGAATCTTCTGTCACTACTGGGAGAAAACTGAGCAAACTTCATTCAGGAGACAACTTGTGTTTTACCTGACTTGATGCTGCATCAGACTTTCCCTGCTCCTGTGCCTTCTATCAACGTTACTAACTTTTACCTTGAGCACAGCCTTCAACAAAATAGCAACTTCAAGAATGCTTTAAGGTTGGCCATTATTGCAATGGAGCTTTTAATCCTGTTTTCATGGGAATGTTAAATATACAAAAGAACAACATGCATTGGCAATGTGCCTCGAACATCCAAACAGGTCCCATAGCACTTCAGAGAGGAAGGAAAAACTGATGTCAAGCCTTTGAGAGAAACAAGACCATTGCCTCATGATGTGTTTAAAGAGAAGTTTTTAAGGGGAAGAGTGAGAGTAGAAAATACAGATAAACATTCAGAGGACTGGAGGGAAATAAGAACCACAAAGTTACACAGATAGGATGGGGGGAGGACTTGTCGTTGAAAGGTAGGATTTCAAATGCGGTTAAGAGGGACAAGAAGCCATTATGGAAGTGGCAGAGGTTTAAACAATGTAGAATTAAGTTGAGAATTCACCTAGTCGAGAAATCTGACATTTTGCTCGATCTGATTCAGCCTGAGTATGTGATTCAGGAGAAGGATGGAGATAGAGCTGAGGCAGACACTGAAACCAATGGCTTCACTCTTCCTAATATTGCTGCAAGTAGCTCTGTCTTGGTACTTAATGACGGTAGCATAGAAGTAGTCTTCGAGTCTGGCTGGGGATGCTTTCTTTGTCAGAGCTGGCAGTGATTTCAGTACAAATAAAGACTAAACCTGGACTATTCCAGCAGAGTCAGATGGAATGAAAGACTTATGTTACATTCGAGACTGGAGATTCACATTGGATAAAGAGGAATTCCATGTATTTAGAAAATTGACAACACAATGAAGAGAGCATACTAAATTTTGCGTATGCCCAAACAATATGTCAGACAATGTGCTTTCATTAAGCTAATGGATGAGCGGCACTGGCTGCGGAAGTCAAGTTGTCTGTGCATAAACTGTTGCCATTGCTGACAGCCTCTCATCTTCTGTATCACCGCAACAATCGTTCCATAGTCAGGAGATTGAAATGGGCACTGTTAAGATTGTATGTTTTTACTTTTCTGTATTTTTGATTGTGGACTGAAATGGGTAAAGGACTGTTTTAAAAACCAAGGACTATTGAAGGATTGCTGCACCTTTTAAAGGCAAGTAACCTGACACTCTGTACATGCTGTTTACACAGCTGTGTGTCCATGCAGTGGTGAATGCCTAGTTTGCAGAAAATTGGAGCCAAAGCGTGTGTACGAATGTAGCTTTGACTGGCAACAAGTAGCAGATCGATCTGTGGACGAGTGACCAGTTATCGATGACAAAGTCCTTCTGCCCGACAACAACTATGTGATTGGTTCCCAGGAGCCACAAACTCCTCAGCATCACGGATGCTCCAAAGTGAGTCCATCCGCAGCTTTTGTTAGATCACATGATGGCTCTGGAGCTGCGGACAGACTCACTTTGGAGTATACGCTATGCTGAGGAGGTATTGGATAGCACATTTAGCAAATTGGTCACACCACAGATTAAGATTGCTGAGGGAGACAGTGAATGGGTGACCAAAAGACAAAGAAAGAGTAGGAAGGCAGTGCAGGTGTCCCCTGCGGTCATCTCCCTCCAAAACAGGTATACCATCTCCAAAACAGGTATACCATTTTGGATACTGTTGGGGGAAGATGGCTCACCAGGGGAAGGCAGCATGGCCAGGTTCATGGCACCATGGCTGGCTCTGCTGTTCAGAAGGGCAGGAAAAAGAGTGGAAGGGATATAGTCAATTGAGATTCAATTGTAAGGGGAGTAGATAGGCAGTTCTGTGGTCAAAAATGAGAATCTCCAATGGTATGTTGCTCCCAGGTGCACGGGTCAGGGATGTCTCAGATCGGCTGCAGAACATTCTGAAGGGGGAGGGTGAATAGCCAGTTGTCGTGGTGCATATAGGCACCAATGACAAAGGTAAAAAAAAGGGATGAGGTCCTACAAGCAGAATTTAGGGAGTTAGGAGCCAAGTTAAAAAGTAGGACCTCACTGGTAGTAATCTCAGGGTCACTACCAGTGCCATGTGCTAGTCAGTAGAAATGAAAGAATAGGCAGGATGAATGCATGGGTTGAAAGATGGTGCAGGAGGGAGGGGTTCAGATTTTTGGGACATTGGGACTGGTTCTGGGGGAGGTGGGACTATTACAAATTGGAAGGTCTACACCTGGGCCGGACTGGAACCAATGTCCTTGGAGTGCTTTTGCTAATGCTGTTGGGGAAGGTTTAAACTAATGTGGCAAGGGGTCGCAAACCAAATGAGGAGGTTAGTGGACAGTCAGGAGGTAGTAACTAAAGCTGAAAATGTGTTGCTGGAAAAGCGCAGCAGGTCAGGCAGCATCCAAGGAGCAGGAGAATCGATGTTTCGGGCATGAGGCCTTCTTCAGGAATCAAGCCCGAAATGTCGATTCTCCTGCTCCTTGGATGCTGCCTGACCTGCTGCGCTTTTTTAGATTAGATTATATTACAGTGTGGGAACAGGCCCTTCGGCCCAACAAGTCCACACCGACCCGTCGAAGCGAAACCCACCCACACCCCCACACTTACCCCTTACCTAACACTACGGGCAATTTAGCATGGCCAATTCACCTGACCCTGCACATCTTTGGACTGTGGGAGGAAACCGGAGCACCCGGAGGAAACCCACGCAACACATTTTCAGCTCTGATCTCCAGCATCTGCAGTCCTCACTTTCTCCTAGGTAGTAACTAAAGCCTGTAAGGAACTAGATCATGATGTCAGCCTGACTAAGGGAAAGAGTAGGCAGGCAGCAGATGATGAACCCCAGGGGACAGATGGTCTGAGGTGCATTGGTTTTATGGCTTTGTGTGTGAGAAATCATGTCTCACAAACTTGATTGAGTTTTTTGAAGAAGTAACAAAGAGACTTGATGAGGGCAGAGCAGTAGATGTGATCTATATGGGCTTCAGTAAGGTGTTCGACAAGGTTCCCCATGGGAGACTGATTAGCAAGGTTAGATCTCACGGAATACAGGGAGAACTAGCCACTTGGATACAGAACTGGCTCAAAGGTAGAAGACAGAGGGCGGTGGTGGAGGGTTGTTTTTCAGACTGGAGGCCTGTGACCAGTGGAGTGCCACAAGGATCGATGCTGGGTCCTCTACTTTTTGTCATTTATATAAATGATTTGGATGCGAACATAAGAGGTACAGTTAGTAAGTTTGCAGATGACACCAAAATTGGAGGTGTAGTGGACAGTGAAGAGGGTTACCTCAGATTACAACAGGATCT
>NC_057752.1:10068321-10073151 GCF_004010195.1 Chiloscyllium plagiosum
AGGGAGAGGCTGAACAGGCTGGGGCTGTTTTCCCTGGAGCGTCGGAGGCTGAGGGGTGACCTTATAGAGGTTTACAAAATTATGAGGGGCATGGATAGAGTAAATAGGCAAAGTGCTTTCCCTGGGGTCGGGGAGTCCAGAACTAGAGGGCATAGGTTTAGGGTGAGAGGGGAAAGATATAAAAGAGACCTAAGCGGCAATTTTTTCACGCAGAGGGTGGTACATGTATGGAATGAGCTGCAGAGGAAGTGGAGGAGGCTGGTACAATTGCAACATTTAAGAGGCATTTGGATGGATATATAAATAGGAAGTGTTTGGAGGGATATGGGCCGGGTGCTGGCAAGTGGGACTAGATTGGATTGGGATATCTGGTCGGCATGGACTGGTTGGACTGAAGGGTCTGTTTCCATGCTGTATATTTCTATGACTCTATGACTCTAAGTGTAGTAGGTAAGGCAGATGAACTTGGATAAGTACCTGGGAGTTTGATGTTATTGTCATTACTGAGACTTGGTTGAGGGAAGGGCAAGATTAGGAACTAAATATCCCAGGATATAAATGCTTCAGGTGGGATACAGAGAGAGGTAAAAGGAGTGGAGGAGTTGCATTACTGGTCAGAGAGGATATCACAGATGTGCTGAAGGAGGGAAGCATGGGGGACTCGAGCAGTGAGGCAATATGGGCAGAGCTCAGAAATAGGAAGGGTGCGATAACAATGTTGGAGCTGGACTCCCAACAGCGAGCGTGAGATATGGGTGCAAATATGTAAACAGATTATGGAAAGATGCAGGAGCAACAGGGTGGTGGTGATAGGAGTTTTTAATTTTCTCAACATTGCCTGGGATTCACTTAACGTTACATGTCTAGATGGAGTAGAATTTGTAAGGAACATCCAGGAGGGTTTTATAGAGCAGTATGTAAATAGTCCAACTCGGGAAGGGGCCATACTGGATCTGCTGTTGGGGAATGAGCCCAGCCAGGTGGCTGAGGTTTCAGCAGGGGATTACTTTGGGAATAGTGATCACAATTCCGTAAGTTTTAGAATACTCATGGACAAAGACGAGAGTGGTCCTAAAGGATGTGTGCTAAATTGGGGGAAGGCCAACTATAGCAAAATTCAGCAGGAGCTGGGGAATGTGGATTGGGAGCAGCTGTTTGAAGGTAAATGTGAATGTGAGAGGCTTTTAAAGAGAGGTTAATTAGAGTGCAGCTCAGACATGTCCCTGTGAAAATGAAGGACAGAAATGGCAAAATTAGGGAACCATGGATGACAGGTGAAATTGTGAGACTAGCTAAGAGGAAAAAGGAAGCATACATAAGGTTTAGGCAACTGAAAACAGACGAAGCTTTGGAAGAATATTGGGAATGTAGAACCACTCTGAAATGAGGAATTAAGAGGGCTAAAAGGGGTCATGAAATATCTTTAGTAAACAGGATTAAGGAAAATCCCAAAGCCTTGTATTCGTATATAAGGAGCAAAAGGGTAACTACAGAAAGGGTTGGTCCACTCAAGGACAAAGGAGGAAAGTTATGTGTGGAGTCAGAGAAAATGGGTGATTTCTTAATGAGTACTTCGCATTGGTATTCACCGAGGAGAGGAACATAACGGATGTTGAGGTTAGGGATCAATGTTTGATCACTCCTGGTCAAGTCAGCATAAGGAGGGAGGAAGTGTTGGGTATTCTAAAAGGCATTATGGTAAACAAGTCCCCAGGTCCAGATGGGATCTATCCCAGGTTACTGAGGGAAACAAGAGAGAAAATAGCTGGGGCCTTAACAGATGTCTTTGCAGTATTCTTGAACACAGGAGAGGTCCCAGAGGATTGGAGAATTGCTAATGTTTTCCCCTTGTTTAAGAAGGATAGCAGGGATAATCCAGGTAATTATAGACAGGTGAACCTGACGTCAGTGGTAGGGAAGTTGCTGGAGAAGATACTGAGGGATAGGATCTATTTACATTTGGAAGAAAATGGGGCTTATCAGTGATAGGCAACATGGTTTTGTGCAGGGAAGGTCATGCCTTACCAACTTAATAGAATTCTTTGGGGCAGCACTGCTGCCTCACAGCCTCGGGCGACCGTCAGCGTGGAGTTTTCTCCCTGTGTCTGCATGGGTTTCCTCCGGGTGCTCTGGTTTCCTCCCACAGTCCAAAGATGTGCAGGTCAGGTGAATTGGCCATGCTAAATTGCCCATAGTGTTAGGCACATTAGTCAGAGGGAAATAGGTCTGGGTGGGTTACTCTTTGGAGGGTCGGTGTGGACTGGTTGGGCTGACGGGTCTGTTTCCACACTGTAGGGAATCTAATCTAATCTAAAAAATCTGATCTAAAAAAGTGACAAAGCTTATTGATGAGGGAAGGGCTGTAGATGTCATATACATGGACTTCAGTAAGACGTTTGATAAGGCTCCCCATGGTAGGCTGATGGAGAAAGTGAAGTTGCATAGGGTCCAGGGTGTACTACGAGATGGATAGAGAACTGGCTGGGCACCAGGAGGCAGAGTAATAGTGGAAGGGAGTTTCTCAAAATGGATGCCTGTGACCAGTGGCGTTCCACAGGGATCTGTGCTGGGACCACTGTTGTTTGTGGCAGACATAAATGCTCTGGAGGAAGGAATAGGTCGAATCTATGAACAAGTTTGTAGATGACACTACGATTAGTGGAGTAGCAAATGGTGAAGGGGACTGTCCGAGAATGCAGCAGAATATAGATAGATTGGAGAGTTGGGCAGAGAAATGGCAGATGGAGTTCAATATCCCTTCATACCTATCCCATCCATGTACCTGTCTTAATGTTTCTTAAATGACAAAATTGTACTTGCTTCTACCACTATGTCTGGCATCCATTCCAGGCACTCACCACCCTCTGTTAGAAAACTGGTCACTCTGGACCCTTTTGTATCTCTCCCCTTTCTCCTTAAATCTTTGCCCCTTAATTTTAGACTCCCAAATCATGTGGAAAAGCTGTTGACTACCTACCTTATCTATGCCTCTCATGACTTTATAGACCTCAGTCTCCTGCGCTCCAGGGGAAAAAAGTCTCAGCCTATCCAATCTTTCCTTCTAGCTCCAACCTTGCAGTCCAGGTAGCATCCTAGTAAATCTTTCTAGTTTAATAATATTATTTCTTTAGTCGGGCAACCAGAACTGCATAGAGTAGTCCAAATGTGGCTTCACCAATATCTTGTACAGCTGCAACAAGACATCCCACCTCCTCTTTTCAACGCTCTGACCAATGACAGCAAGCATGCCGAAAGCCTTCTCACCGCCCTGTCTACCTGTGTCTCAATCTTCAAGGAGCTATGAACCTGTCCCCACAGATCTCTTTGTTCTATAACGCTCTCCAGGGGCCTACCATTGACTGTGTAAGTCCTACCCCGGTTTACTTTACAAAAATGTAACACCTTTCTAAATTTAACTCCACCTGCCATTCCTCAGCCCAGTGGCCCATTTGATCAAGTTGTCGCTGCTTTCCCAGATAACCACCGCCACTGCCCACCAATCTTAGTGTCATCCACAATCTTACTAACCATACCTCCTAAATTCCCATCCAAATCCTTTATATAAATGATGAATAACAGTGGACCCAGTATTGATCCCTGTGGCACACTGCTGGTCACAGGCCTCCAGTCTGAAAAACAACCCTCTACCACCACCCACTGTCTTATACCGTCAAGCCAATTTTGTATCCAGTTGGCTAGCTCTCTTTGGATCCCATGAGATTTAACCTTACTCAACAACCTACCATGCAGAACATTGTCAAAGGCCTTGACAAAGTCCATGCAAATAATGTCAACCACACTGCCCTCATCTACTTTCTTGGTCACTCCTTCAAAAAACTCAAACAAGTTCGTGAGTCACAATTTTTGACGCACAAAGCCATTGCCAACTTTCCCAAATGAGTCTTTGTCTCTCCAAATGCCTGTAGATCCTGTCTCTCAGAATCTCCCCGAACAACTTACCCATCATGGAAGTACTGGTCTGCAGTTCCCAAGCATTTCCCTGCAGCTTTTCTTAAATAATGGCACAACTGTAGCCACTCTCCAATCTTTGGGCACTTCACCCATGGCTGTCGATGATACAAAAATCTCCACTAATAATTGATAATTCTGAAGTACAGTAACCTGGTTCATGCTTTCTATCAACATGGGTCTAAAAGACAGGAAAATTGGTGCATTTGCATTCTTTTTAAAACCTTTAAATTTTGTGATGACTCTGGCAATAGCAGGACTTGATTTTCAGCACATTACCCCAGTGGGGATAACACTGTATATTTTCACATTTCCATTGCACTTCTGCTATAATGCGTGTTTCTTCAATGTGAATTAGCTTTAATGCGATTGAAGAATTTAGACCGTTATTTGTAGAATGTGAACTTTCCTTATCTGTATTGGCTATAATGTGATTTCAGCCCTCATTAGATTAAATGGCGCAGCTATTGTGTGATTTTCTTATAATGTAAGGTCACAGGAGAACAGAACTTTCACGTTATATCAGAACCGACTGTATCTGCTAGCGACGTCGAACAATTCTTCCATCGCCTCCGCCTCCGAGCTTACTTTCACAATCAGGATTCCCGCCCACCTTCCGAGGACCCCTTCACCCACCTCCAACACACTGCATCCACGTGGACTATTTCCTGCCCTCGACCTCTTCATTTCCAACTGCCGCCGGGACATTAACCGCCTCAACTTGTCTACCCCCCTCCCCCACTCTAACCTCTCACCCTCACAATGCACAGCCCTCCAATCCCTCTGCTCCAATCCCAACCTCACCATCAAGCCAGCGGATAAAGGGGGCGCAGTGGTAGTTTGGCGCACTGACCTCTACAC
>NC_057752.1:10075321-10136834 GCF_004010195.1 Chiloscyllium plagiosum
ACTTCCAGCTCAGCACTGTCCCCATGACTTGTCCTACCTGCCTATCTCCTTTTCCACCTATCCACTCCACCCTCTCCTCCCTGTCCTATTACCTTCATCCCCTCCCCCACTCACCCATTGTACTCAATGCTACTTTCTCCCCACCCCAACCCTCCTCTAGCTTATCTCTCCACGCTTCAGGCTCAATGCCTTTATTCCTGATGAAGGGCTTTTGCCCGAAACGTCGATTTCGCTGCTCTTTGGATGCTGCCTGAACTTCTGTGCTCTTCCAGCACCAATAATCCAGAATCTGCTAGCGTCCTGTTTTGTGGAGATTTTAGTAGTGAACCAATTGCAGAATTTTACACAGAATTGGAGGTAACCCTGTTGCATGAGCTAGGAAATGGTTGGGAGGTAGGGATAAAAGCAATGAAGTCTGATGTACTGGTCATCTCAGCTCCAGGACGTCTCTGCAGGAGTTCCTCAGGGTACTGTCTTTGGCTCAACCATCTTCAGCTGCTTCATCAATGACTTTGCCTCCATCATAAGATCAGAAGTGGGAATGTTTGCCGATGATGGTACAATGTTCAGCACCATTCACAACTCCTCAGATACTGGCGCAGTCCATGTCCAAATGCAGCAAGACTTGGACAATAACCAGACTTGTCAAGTAACATTTGCGCCACACAAGTGCCAAGCAATGACCATTCCAACAAGACAGAATCTAACCATCATCCCTTGACATACAGTGGCATTGCTATCAATGAATTTTCCACTATCAACATCCCGGAGATTATCATCGACCAGAAACTGGATTGGACTAGCTGTATAAATACAGTGGTTATAAAAGCAGGTCAGCAGCTAGGAAGACTGCAGCGACTAACTCACCTTCTGACTCCCTAAAGTCTGTCCACCATCTAAAAGGCGCAAGTCAGGCGTATGATGGAATAGTCCCCACATCCTTGGGTGAGTGCAGCTTCAACAACACTCAAGAAGCATGATAACATTCAGGACAAAGCAGTTTGTTTGATTGGCACCACATCCATAAAAATTCACTCCCTCTACCACCAGTGCTCAGTAGCAGCAATGTGTACCATCTACAAGATGCACTGCAGAAATTCACCAAGGCTCCTGAGAAGCAAATTCCAAACCCATGACCACTATCATCTCGAAGTACAAGGGCAGCATATATATGGGAGCACCACCAGCTGCGAGTTCCACTCCATCCTGATTTGGAAATATATTGTCGTTCCTTCAGTGTCTTTTGTTCAAAATCATAGAACTCTTTCCTTAATGGCATTGTGGGTGTACCTGCACCGAATGGACTACAGCAGTTTAAGAAGGCAGTTCACCATCACCTACTCAAGGGCAACCAGGAATTGGCAATAAACACTGGCCCAGCCCGTGATGCCCACCACTCATGAGTGAACACAGAAAAATTCTGATTGGTGGAATCTGACTTGTCATCTTGCTCAGGGGACCATACTGGGTTCTCAACAAAAAACACTATTATTCAATGCTTTGGATGAAAGAGTGGAGAGTTCTATAGCCCAGGTTTGTAAATAACACTAAATTAGGAGGCATTAGTGGCTTGTTGAGTGATGGGGGTGGTGGCGGAGGGTTGTTTTTCAGACTGGAGGCCTGTGACCAGTGGAATGCCACAAGGATCGGTGCTGGGTCCACTACTTTTCATCATTTATATAAATGATTTGGATGTGAGTATAAGAGGTATAGTTAGTAACTTTACTGATGACACCAAAATTGGAGGTGTAGTGGACAGCGAAGAGGGTTACCTCAGATTACAACAGGATCTGGATCGCATAGGTCAATGGGCTGAGAAGTGGCAGAAGGAGTTTAATTCAGATAAATATGAGGTGCTGCATTTAAGATTTACAAGGATGTTGCCAGGGTTGGAGGATTTGAGCTAAAGGGAGAGGCTGTTTTCCCTGGAGCGTTGGAAGCTGGGTGGTGACCTTGTAGAAGTTTATAAAATCATGAGGGGCACGGATAGGATAAATATACAAAGTCTTTTCCCTGGGATGGGGGAGTCCAGAACTAGAGGGCACAGGTTTAGGGTGAGGGGGGAAAGATATAAATGAGACCTAAGGGGGCAACTTTTTCATGCAGAGGGTGGTATGTGTACGGAATGAACTACCAGAGGAAGTGGTGGAGGCTGGTACAATTGCAACATTTAAGAGGCATTTGGATGGGTATATGAAGAGGAAGGGTTTGGAGGGATATGGGCCAGGTGCTGGCAGGTGGGACTAGATTGGGTTGGGATATCTGGTCAGCATGGACGGGTTGGACTGAAGGGTCTGTTACTGTGCTGTACATTTCTATGACTCTATGCTCAACACAGCAACAGGACAAGACCTTTGAGCCTTTCAAGGTTGTTCCACCATTCAGTTAGACCATGACTTAACTCCATCTATCCCCCTTTGTAACATAATCCTTACCATGCTCACCTAGCAAAAATCTATCATTGTGGTTAGGAACAGGAAGTTAGAAAGAGGCAGTCTGTACACCGATGAAGTGAGTGGACTAAAGTATGCCAGGTGGGAGTCAAGGTGGTGAAGTGTGAGAACGCCTACTTTGGAGCTGATAAAGTTGATTCTGAATTCTGTCTTAATAGCGAGAGTCTATGATTAGTGGTGGAATAATGTGATTAAGGGAGCCATGTGCACAAATCACAAGCAAACTATTATCAAAAAACTAATAGCGTGTTGGGCTTGAACTCATGGTTGATGGAGATGCAAAACCAGGAAGTGAAACTTCAGTTTTACAGAACATTGGACAGACCTCATTTGGAATACTTTCAGTATTTGGCACCAAACTGCTTGCGGGCAGTTTTCTATATACGATTAGATGTTCTTTCTGCTCCTTAGAAGGTTCTTGGACATTGAGACCATCATTCATCGTTTATTAAGCATTAAGAGCAATTGCATCTATTTCACGGATAATACTCACAACCACATCAGACCATGGCTGGGTTGCAAAGTCAAACATGTTACAGTCCTAAGCTGGGTTATGTTGGTTGATTATACCTTGAGATGTTTTTGTCTGGAAATCAATAAGTTTCTACATTATATTATGACTCAAAATATAATTCCATGTCAGAGAATTATCAGAGATGAGGCTGGTGGGAGACAGAGAGGAGCACAGAGGCAAGCAGAGAGAGAGAGAGAGAGGTCAAAGGGAGACAAAAAACCAACAGACAGGGACTGAGACGGAGAACTATAAGAGCTCGCTGAGCTGCATAGCTACCAGAATGAAGACACGATATCCAGATTCAAATGCAATGTAATTGTCGTCAATGAGCTATTTATCGTCGGTCTGAAGATGAAAGTGGTCCAGAGGATTCCAGATGTTGTCTCAATAAAACAGTCACAGCAAGGCGTTCCTTCATGTCGACGGCCAATTAATATGAAGTGCAGAAGTAAAATAGGTATGAGAGAGATGAGAGCTCTATGTTTGTCATAAAAATCAAGATAGTCCTTAGAGTAAAGGGAAGACCTTTTCGAACAGAGATAAGGAGAAACTTCTGCAGCCAGAGAGTGGTGAATCTATGGAATGCATTGCCACAGAAGGCTGTGGAGGCCAGATCACTGAGTATATTTAAGACTGAGATGAAGATGTTCTTGAATATCAAGGGGATCAAGGGTTATGGGGAGAAAGTGGGAGAATGGGATTGAGAAACTTATCACCCATGATTGAATGGTGGAACAGATTCGATGGGCTGAATGGCCTAATTTCTGTTCCGATGTCTGGAGGAGAGAGTGACCTATGTTTAACCTGAATCACACCCCGACATTGCAAACCCTCAAACTAACTGAGGGATAGACATCCATAAAATACTTCCCCTGTCAAAAAAAAGGAGAACTCGACTGAGCTTGTCCCTTGTTGCCAACTTTAGTTCATAGTTCCCATAATGTACTTAATGAACTCTTCAGCTATTGAGGTACTGAATGGTATAATTTTTCTTTATTACTTTGTTAATATAAAATGTAAAACAAGAGTCTTGTCAGTCTCTGCTGTTATGTTTTCTGCTGTGATTTAAATTGACTGACCACTTTGGCTGTAAGAAAGCCCTGATTTACAAGTTGAAAAAAACCTCTGCACCTTTTCCCCTCTAGTTTTTGACAGGCACCCTGTTTTGAAATGGAAATAGGACACCATCTATTGTCAATTTCAGGCAATGTCGCTGGAAGCTTTTCGATGGCAGTTATGGCCACTATGAATCCTTGGATGGGTTTCAAAGCGAGATCTGGCTTCAAATCAATGAATAGTCTATTGATCCAAGGAGAATATTTTTTCAGAAGCTATAATAATTGAACATATCTTTTTTTTGTGTGTTTACAGATCTAAGGTACTTAACGGTACTTACTTGCATAGTTTTTACGCGTTAGTCTTTCTTCCTTTTGTTTCAATGATAGTGAGGTTGGATTCAGGATTTTATGAGATTGTTAGAGGTTTATTTTGTTAACAATGATTTTAAAATGATTCCCATCGCTATTGTACAGCTCTTGTACATAATGAATACTGGGAGAGTGGCTAAGCTGGATATATGGGAGGCATGGAAGAGGCATGAGTTTGGATGGGGGACAACATAGCATCTCACTGGGATAGCAAACTGGAAATCAGGCCCAATTCCAGGAGTCATCACAAAAGTTCCCCAATTTACCTGTCTTTTACACCCAGGTCGATTGAAAGCATGGTCCAGGTTTCTGTACATAATGACTATTTATTAGAAGTAATTAGACTCTAGCTACAAGTAAACAGTTACTAATGGTCACCTCTGCTAGTTAAAACTCTAATCTCTATCTAAACTCTCTACACACAGACAGACAAACAGGATTATTGTGAGAGACGATTTCGGTACAAACAATTGAGATGTGCATGACCCCAGAGTCTAAGGGGAATAGAGCCATAGGGGTAGGGTAAAACATGCTTCTCTATAATAAAGGACGAGACAGAGTAGAAAAACAAGTCCTTGATTGATAAGACCACTAACTCTGACAGAGAAGAATAAGTCCTTGACTGATAAGACTGCAGGCTAGAAAAACAACTAGGGAGACATATACTGCAGACTGGCGCGCCTTTTTCTCAGAAGGGTGCCCAACTCTGCAGACTTGCTAATAAAACTTTGTTCTCCTGAATTTGTCTAGAGCGATTATTGAGAAGCGATTTTCGTTTCTAACATTATGGGCAGAGTGGAGAAACTGGCAGAATAGTTCAGTAGTTTTATTCCTATTGTCTATTGTTGAGATGACCCTTATGATTCTTCTGCTGGCCAACACGTTGCTTCAGTCATCTTTCTTCGGATGCTTCCATAAGTTGGTAAGAGACTTAAGGTGATCAGTTCCCTCATAAAATGTGTCTGACTGATCAGTTGAAAGTCACTGCATATAACAATTGTTGCAGGGAGGATAGACTGGTTTTCTTCAGGTTTACAGTTTTGATGGCAGAGAACAGAGAGACTGCTCCTGAGCTGGGGAAGAACTCAACACTTTTCTCTTGCTTGATCTAGATCCAAGATGCTCAGTGACCTGAGATGCATTCACACAGTGCACAGGCAAAAGGGTCTCTAACTGGTCACTGGTCCATAGATCAATCAATTTCTTTTTGCTGGCAAAAGCTGCATCATCTCCCCTCCCCCCAAGCTCCAAATTGTCTGCAACCCAAACTTCAGTTACTGCTTGCTCTAACAGTTGTTTAGGCCATGCTTGCAATGGGTGTCAGATTACTTGCTTTCAAAGCTCTCAACACTGTAAGAATCTGTGTGTGCAATCATGTGCTCCCACATGACTATGGCTGATCAGGAGACTCTCCCACTCTTAATACCTGCCATAGGCATATCGGAAAGATTTTACAGTTTGATAATAGAACATAGAACATAGAACAATACAGCGCAGAACAGGCCCTTCGGCCCTCGATGTTGCGCCGACCTGTGAACTATTCTCAGCTCATCCCCCTACACTATCCCATCATCATCCATATGCTTATCCAAGGATTGTTTAACTCTCCCTAATATGGCTGAGTTGACTACATTAGCAGGTAAGGCATTCCATGCCCTTACCACTCTCTGAGTAAAGAATCTGTCTCTGAACATCTGTCTTAAATCTATCACCCCTCAATTTGTAGTTATGCCCCCTCTTACAAGCTGACATCATCATCCTAGGAAAAAGTCTTTCACCGTCTACCCTATCTAATCCTCTGATCATCTTGTATGTCTCTATCAAATCCCCTCTTAGCCTTCTTCTTTCCAATGAGAACAGACCCAAGTCTCTCAGCCTTCCTCATAAGACTTTCTCTCCAAACCAGGCAACATCCTGGCAAATCTCCTCTGCACCTTTTTCAATGCTTCCACATCCTTCCTGTAATGGGGCGACCAGAACTGTACACTATAATCTGGGTGTGGCTGCACCAGTCTCTTTAACCATGCTGTGATACATCTTCCATCATTTGGGACCTGATCCTGGAGTTCCTGGCTCAGAGGCAGCAACACTACCCACAGTGCCACAAGACCTTATTTTTTAGGCAGCCTGAAATAACTGGAGAGAGGCCGGTATCCTGTGATCAAGTCACCCTTTATTTGCATGTGTACAGTACATGGACTCTGACCAGCTGGACCAGAGCCAGGGCCTAGAATGAGGAGACTCTCTGAATCTCCTGTTTTTTTTCCCCTTCTTCCTTTCCCACAATCCCACTGCACCCAAAGGGGGCCCAGCAGCAGTTCTTAGATGTCCCCAAATCACCAGTGGCTGTGTATGTATGTCACAAGATCTTCTAAAGGTAAATTAGATATTTGCTACAAAAGAGCGATAGTTAAGCATATTATTAACAGAGGAGTGACTCTTCCTTGCTGAGAAGCCACATTTGGTAGCTTTACTTTGTGTTCAGACTGTTCAATTGGATCTGATTTGTTGTGACCAACCTGAAATGCTAACGTAATTATTCTCTCAGGGCCCTTGTGGGGTTGTCAAACAATTTTTTTTGTTGTTTTGCTTCAAATACAATTGCTTGACTTAAATGTGTCGATGAATTAACCCCGTGGCGAGGGATTGCCGCGTTGTAAGTGGTGGACCCTGACTATAGGGGCGTGCTCTGCAGATTGGAGGCGGGATTGTAATTGACGCGAGGTTTTAGTGATCACTGTTACTGACTTTTTGTCATTTTAGTGCCTTCAGAGAATAGCGAATGTGAACTGGTACTTTTAAATTCCCGGTAGTTTAACAGACACGTTTTGTTCGTTAGGAATGGCAACTAACCAACAGCAGGAGAGACCGAGGGAAAGTGGTACTGTTGTATTTATTTTCTACTTGTAATCACAATAATAGTAACTTTACAAATGCACTGTTGCAGATATTTATCGTTTGTTGAGTTATTGTAAATCGAGGACATGTGAACATAAGTTTTCTAAATCAGAGCTGGAAAGGGCCTGTTCCCCAGATCACTAATATTTACTCGTTGAATTGAATCCAGCATTTCAAATGGAAGCAGTTGTTAAATATTGAGTGGTGAAGGACGGTACTCTCTTTGCAGTGTAATCTTATTAAAATTCAAGCCCCACTCTTTTGTAATTAGGGTGTGGCTTGTCTTCCCCGCCTGTTTTACCTTGTTGTCACGTCCGCGTCGATGAAAGATGTAGCACTTGATTTGTACTGTTATTCCAATCCAGGGGAGTGGGAGCAGAGTGGCCGCCGTGATCACAAGATAGTGATATAGAGATGGCAGCCACTTAGTTAAAGAGCTCCTTTTTTTTTGATCGGAGATGATTGTAGTAGAGGTTTATGAGAATGAAGTGATTCCTCTTAGGAGGATAAATGGGAGAAGTTGGGAATGCTCCTCTTGGAGGGGGAAATAGTGGCCACAGTGAACAAAGAGAAACTGTTTCCCACTGGTGGACAGATCAGGAATCAGATTTAAAGTAGTTGCTTCTTTCACCAATGGTAACATGAGGAAGAGGACAGTTAAGAGAGCCGTAACGTGTGGAGATAGATGCTTGTCTGAAGAAAGCGGGAACGCAGAGCACCACTAGGTGGCCTGCTCTTGTGATGAGTAGGTGTTACTGATAGGATCGGCTGAATGGTCTCCCTCCGTGCTGTGTAACCGTTTTGTGATTCAAAGTTTGTGCGAAGATTTGTAGCTCGGGTGCTCGTTGTTGTGGTTCTGTTCGCCGAGCTGGAAGATTTTGTGCAAACATTTCCTCAGTGCATGGGAGCCTCCTGTGAAGCGCTTCTGTGGTGTTTTCTCCGGCATTTATAGTGGCCTGTCCCTGCCGCTTCCGGTTGTCAGTTTCAGCTGTCTGCTGTAGTGGCCTGTATATTGGGTCCAGGTCTATGTGCTTATTGATTTGAATCAGTGGATGAGTGCCATGTCTTTTAGGAATTCCCTGGCTGTTCTCGGTTTGGCTTGTCCTATAATAGTAGTGTTGTCCCAGTCGAATTCATGTTGCTTGTCATGGGAATTCGACTGAGACAACACTACTATTATAGGACAAGCCAAACAGAGAACAGCCAGGGAATTCCTAGAGGCATGGCACTCATCCACTGATTCAAATCAATAAGCACATCGACCTGGACCCAATATACCGACCACTGCAGCGGACAGCTGGAACTGACAGCCGGAAGCGGCAGATTCAAAGCACTATAAATGCTGGAGGAAAGATCACAGAAGCGCTTCACAGGAGGCTCCCAAGCACTGAGGATGTCACCTAGACAGGGGACGAAAAGTCTGCAACACACATTCCCAGCTCGGTGAACAGAACCACAACAACGTTTTGCGATTTGTTATCGAGATCGCTACTCGAGTGCCTTTTTCCAAGCTGGAGTAAAATTGAAGGCAAGGAGCTGTATGCGATTCTCCACTTTCTAGGCTTAATTCCTATCGCTCAGGCCTTGGTATTTGCTTCTGTGTTACGAATCTAGCAATGGGCAAAAGTCAGACTATTGGAGTTTGGGTTTGTTTTTGTAATGAAGACTGGAGAACTGAACACTAGGTAAGGTGGGTCTGAATGGAGCTCTATGTGGGTGGATCCTGGCATTCTCTTGGCTATATATTTTACTGCTTGTACTGTATTTCAGCATCCCATTGTCTTTGCCAATTGCTGTGCATGTTGTGTATTCCCAAGGCTTCTTGCAGGTTCCCCTTTTTTGTTTCCACACATTAGCGGAAAAAATTGCAAACGCTTGAACACATTCTAAATCCCAATCTGAGTTCTCTCCTTCTACTGACCCGAGTCATTAACTATCAGTGCTGACTTGGGCTTTGACGTTGTTTCCACGTTGCTGCTTTTAAAAACATAATTGGTGTCCTTGGGTATTTTGAGAATGAAGATAGGCTCCGTGACATTTAATGAGCAACACTGTCCGAAACAAACACAAAAACAAAGGGTTTTGCTTCGACTTGGTGCACATGGAATAAAAGGGACAACAACAACTGGCTGAATGATATTAAACAGAGTAACAGTGAATGGTTCATTTTCAGAATGAAGGCGGGGATATATTGAGACCCTTGTTCTTCCTAATGTATATGAATAATGCAGACTTGAGTAGGACACAAATTCAAAATTTCATATACACAACTTAAATGTGAACTGAGGGGCATGTTGATGGGCTTTTATTTTTGAGGATAGAAGCAAACGGGTTTCACGTGAAGTTTAGTACAGACCTGTGCAATGAATGTCTTCCTTTTCTTCCAAAAATCAACATAAAATAGCAAGTGCAGGGTATAGAATCAAAGGAACCTGGGGCTATATGTGCACAATCACTGGGGGTGGGACAGGTTGAGAAGGTGGTGAATGAAGCACATATGCTGAGTTCTATAGGCAGAGACAGTCTTAACTGAGCAAGAAAGTGATGTAAAATGCTGGCTTGGTCTCAATGGGTTCAGCATTCCATTATGGACCCTTGGGTAAGGTATCACACGTTGCAGATTCTGCTCATTTCGACTTTGTAGTTGAACAGCAAATCTTATGACACACACAGGAAGTTTTCATTCTCCTGCACAGCCCTTTACTCACTGAGCCAGGTGCTTCCCCACCCCCACCCCTCACGCACACTGAAGATTTCTCTGACCAGACAGAAATTGAGCACTTGTTGGAGGGTCTGGTCCAGGCCATCCAAGAAGTTTAAGGGGCTTCCTGAGAATATCAAAATCCTCCTCCTCAATCTGGGCAGTTTGGAATATAGGTCACCATTTCTGGCCTGCACAAAAGAACCTGAATCCAGTGCAGGAAGAGAACAAACACTCTTCTCCACCTCAATATTGCAAGTGGCACCATTCACTCACAGCAAGCTGTCATTCCTGTGGCATAGCTCATTGACAGAGATATGGCATCGTTACAGAAAGTGATCACATGCATGATGTATACTGGCTGACATCTATCTCCATATTCTATACAGTCAACATTCTGCCAGGTCGACATAAGGTCTCATGGCTTGGTCTGCCTATGTCTGCTGACACACCCATTACAATTGCACTTGCTTAACCCTTTTATTTTCCACTTTACAGAACAGTGATATTTTGATGGACCTCCAGCCCCAACCATTTATGAAGCAATGTAAATGGGACATTTGATCAGAGTCTCCTCTCAAATACAAGTGTCATAAAGTATATCACCATAAGAACTAATCAGGTAACATATTTACATGAAGACCAACATAGGCTGACTTCATGCCTGTAAATATGTAACTATCCTACCGATAAGATACAGAAGTCAAGTTGAATTTTAGTCTCTTCCCCCCCCCTTAATTCAGCATCTGTTGAAACATTAGTGTTCTCTTGTTTGCTGTATTATTTAATGCTTTAACCCCACAAGAACAGTAGTAATGGTCAATAAGTAGCCCCAGGCCTGGTTTACTCTTCCCTCTGCACCCATGGGTACCAGCACTCCAGCCAGGTGGCCATTCATTACGACCATTGACAGGCTATTTGACAACAAACTCCCATCTTCTCTGCCCTATGGAGCTCCTGTCACTTTGACAGTTGCAGAGTGTCACCTAGAGAAATTGTTGAGTATCAAATTGAAATTGCTCCTCGTGACCCATGTTGCTGGCACCAGTATATTAACAATTACAAACCTATTGTCCATCCAGCAGAGAAAGCAATGCCATAGGTCAATGACACTCTCAAGGACTGCTACTGACCATGGTTCTGTTGCATCCCTTTGCAAATGACGTACCTCTGTACTCTGCCATTAGCAAGATGTTGAGCGTACAGCAACAGGAAGGGGAATGCACTACCTGAGGTTTGTGGTAGAGGCAGATGCAATTGAGGTTTTCCAAAAAGAAATAGATTTGTTATCTGAAGAGAATTGTGGTGCTGAGAAAAGGCAGAATAATGGAATTGGGCCAATGGAGTTGCAGTAAGTCAGTATAGACATGATGGACCGAATGACCACCTCCCTGTTTTCTAGCAATTCTGTAATTTGTGCTATGAAATCTTTATGGAGGGACAGGATGAAAATGACAAGTAAGAAAATCTTTGTGATCACTGTATAAGTTCCTATTAATTTGTGATCTGGATGTTGCTGGTAAGGGCAATGTTTATTGGCCATCCCTAATTGACATTTAATAACTGCTCTCTTGAAATGGCTTGGAGTTAAGAGCAATAAAAAGCTTCTGCTTTATCCTGTGCAAGATTTGTGGACATGCCTTGCTTTTTAAATAAACAACAAAGGGATAAATGCATGCCAAAGATCTTTAAAATATAGCTATAAAATGCTGCAAGTCTGTGGAGACACAGAATGTGCCAACATTCCAGCTGGGTGACCTTTCATCGGATCTGTCAAAAGATGGAAAGGTCACGGGATTTAAGTACAAGAGGGAGGGGATGGAAGACGCACAAGGATAGACTGTGATAAGATGGAGGGTAGGAGAGATTAAATGACAAAAGGGTTCATGGTGCAAGTCTGGAAGCCTTAATGAAACAAATAAATAGTCAAAAAATGGATTTTGAGAGCCAAAGTGGAAAAAAAAGTGTAGCTGTCATGCAAAACACAAAATGGGGACAGTTTTTTTTTCTCAAAGGGAAATAGGTGTTTTAAAGAGTGAAGGAAATGTTGTGTTTCTTGTCATTGATTTATATTTGCATTTTCATAGACCCTTTGTTTTGGTGTTACTGGACAAGGCAGGTCAGCAAGTCTCTTCATTCTTGTCCCTGCAAAGTCAAGTCTCTCCCTTGGCTTTGTCTGTTACTGCAGCTGTCATTATGAAGGTGAGATTGGGGGAGCAGTCACTAAAAATGGATTTATGGATCCAGGTGTCATTTTGAATTCTCAGAATATACTTGGTACTCAATGGAGCAACCTTTGCCCGAGCTCCCAAGTGCAATAGGTTTGAAATTGTTAATGTTATGAAGTCAGCAATTTCAATTTGGTGCTCAGCGATTTTCTCTAGGTGACACCCTGCAACTGTCAAAGTGATAGGAGCTTCATAGGGCAGAGAAGATGGGAGTTTGTTGGTGGGCTATTCAACAATGGTCATAACGAATGGCCACCAGGCTGGAGTGCTGTTGGGAGCCTGGCACCCATGAATGAGAAGGGAAGACTAAACCAGGCCTGGGGCTACTTATTGACCCTTACTACTGTTCTTGTGGGACTAAGCATTAAGGTTGGAGATGCAATAATGCAGCAAACAAGAGAACACTAATGTGTTTCAGGAGATGTTGAATAAATGGGGAAAAAAATCGACTTGACTGCTGTATCTTATCGGTAGGATAGTTACATATTTACAGGCATGACGTCAGCCTATGTTGGTCTTCATGTAAATATGTTACCTGATTTGTTCTTATGGTGATATACTTTTATGGCACTTGCGGTATTTGTGTGAGGACTTTGATCAATGTCCCATTTAAGTTGCTAATAGTTGGGGGGCTGAAGGTCCATCAAAATATCACCTTGTCCTGGAAAATAGAAAATGAAGGATTAAGCAAGTGTGATTGTAATGGGTCCTGGACCTGGTAGAACATTGACTGTATAGAATATTGAAGTAGCTATCAGCCAGTATACATCATGCATGTGGTGCTAAGGTGCAGGTGATCATTTTCTGACAGATGTGGCACTGTTACATTGAGCTATGCCACAGGAGTGACAGTTTGAGTGGATGGTGCCACTTGCAATTTTGAGGTGGAGAGGAGTGTTTATTCTCTTCCTGCACCGGATTCAGGTTCTTCTGTGCAGGCCAGAGGTAGTGAACTGCACTCTGACCTCATTCCACACTGCCCAGATCGAGTGGGAGGATTTTGGTATTCTCAGGAAGACAAGCCCCTTAAACCTCATGGATGGCCTGGACTGGACCCTCTAACAAGTGCTCAATTTCTGTCTCATCAGAGAAATCTTCAGTGTGTGGGGGTGGGGGCACCTAATCCAGTGATACACAGGCTCATGGTGGGTAAAAGGCTGTGCAGGTGGCCTTTAAATATGGCACCTGATTGTTCAGCCCAAGGAGGTGCTGGGGAGTGGGGGAAGAATGAGAACTTCTTACACCTCTTTCTCCTTTTCTCATCCCTCATTGTGCGAGAGCAGATGGACGTGGGATATCTGTGAAAATATTATTGAAGTGAAAGGGTCATTTGAGAGAGCATGTACTGGGCGTTAATGGTCATTGTGGGTGTAAAGTACAAAAGAAACACTATTCTGATAACCTACTATTTCAGCCTTCGCTGGCATATTGTGTCCAGTTCTGGGCACCACACTTTAGGAAGGATGTGAAGGCATCAGAAGGGTGTAGATAAGATTCCAGCCAATGGTTCCAGGGATTAGGTGCTACAGTTACGTGGTTAGATTGGAGATGCTTTGGCTGTTCTCCTTGGAGAAAAGGCTGAGAGGAGAGTTTTGTAGTGCCTTCAAAATCATGAAGGCTTTGGATGGAGTAAAAGTAGGGAGAAGCTGGTGCCACTGGTGGGTCGGGTCAACAAAGAGAGCATCGATTTACAGTTTTGTTTATTTTTTTGGCAAAAAGCAATGGTGACATGAAAATTTTATTTTATCGCAAGTTGTTCAGGTCAGGAGCCCACTACCCAAGTGCAGTGGAAGTAGACTCTGTTGGATTGCTACAATAATTTTGCAAGGGTCCAGGCTATAAGATTAAGGGGAGAAAAGTGTTGCATTTGTCAAATTATGGATGTGCTGGCTCAATACCAGATCAGATGGCCTCCCATGTGTAAGCTAAATCCGGATACCGCAATTCCCTCTGGCACAGCATGGTGGGTTTGCAGCAATTCCGGGGTAGCATGGTGGCTCAGATGATTAGCATTGCTGCCTCCGTGCCAGGGACCCTCTGGTGATTTTGCTTGCGTGGAGTTTGCACATTCTCCCCATGTCTGCGTGGGTTCCCTCCAGGTGCTCTAGTTTCCTCCCACAGTCCAAAGATGTGCAGGTTAGGTAGATTAGCCATTGGAAGGGCAGGGTGGTGGTGGTGGTGGTGGTGTGTGGGGTGGGGGGGGGGAGAAGAAAGAGGTGGTCTGGGTGGGATACTCTTCATAGTGTTGTGGACTCGATGAGCTGAATGGCCTATTTCCACACCGTAGGGATTTTAAGAATTCTATGACCAGTCTGCTCATCACCACCTTCTCAAAGGCTGTTTGGGATGGGTAATCATTGCTGGCCTAGTCAGTAATGCCCACATTCTGTGAACAAATTTTCTTGCAGGATTTTTTTCTATTCCCCTCCTTTCTTTCTCAACCTCTTTCCCTGTCTCCTCCTTTTTTGATTTTTGCCCTCTGATTTCTTTTTGTTTGTTATCCCTCTGTTTCTTTCTCCTTTCATAGCTCACCATTTCTTTTCAAGTGTAACGCATCAGTTGTGTATATGTCCAAACGCCCCATTGGCCTTCCTCCAACCTTATCCATTTCTACTCTGAAACCTGTGGCATCACAAAAAAATGGTCTGAAGGGTAATAGTTTAAAATGCAATGTGCAGACCTCTCACAACTTGGCGCCTTCTATTTTCCTTGTCCTGTGATCAAAGTGTTTCTTGGATTGTCTTCTCTCTCGTTCTCTTTGTTTTAGAGTTCAGTGGACTATCGAGGAAACATCCCAATACTGTTGATAGTGTTTTACTGGATGGACCCTTGACTGACCCTGAAGCAGGCGAACAATTTGTACAAGATGCATTTCAGATCATTTTGGAGGAGGCCATCAAGAAGGGGACAAATGTCAATGAGAAGGTAAGAACAATCTCAATTAATCATCGCACATTCAGCAAGTAGATATCAAGTCATTTGCACGCTGGCCATTTCCATGCAGTTGTTGTCTTGTTGGTGGCGTGATACATCTAGGATTGAGAATCCCATGTGATTCTCCAGGCAAAGGGAAGAGTTTTGAGGTTGCTTGCCACTTAGTCCAGAGTTTTTTTTTTTAAAATTGAGGCATCTTCCTCATGAAGATTGGAAATGAGGCTAAAGGAGCCTGTCTACTCTTGACTATGTCAAACACAAGTACTCCTGAATGTCAACCTAGTTTTTTTAATAAAAAAAACTATCCTTTTTCTGGGTTGTGGGTGTTGCTCTCAAGACAGGCGTTCGTTGTCCATTCCTAATTTTCCTTGAACTGAATGAATTGGCCTCTCAATCCATGTGGCAGTTGAGTCAACCGCATGGCTGTGGGTCTAGAGTCACACATGGGCCAGACCAGGTAAAGAGGGCAGATTTTCTTTGCATATTTTATGAAGCAGATGGGTCTTCACTACCTTTGGTCATTTGCTCATGGTCACCGTCATTTGAGACAAACTTTCCGATTTTATTCCTTGAATTTGAGTTTGACCAGCTGCATGAGGGTGAATTCCACTAATGTCCCCAGAACATTAGTATGGACCTCTGGATTACTTGTCCATTATGGCAATATGAAACAGTCTCTGCTCACTTGTGTTGCCTGAACTGGTGATAAGGAAGAGTCCTATCTGTTTTTAAAATTCTTCCATTAGTGGGCTCTTTGCAGTGCTGTCATTTATTTTCCCTGTCCTTAATAGTCTTTGGGAAAATGGAGGTGAATCATTACCATAAACTCTTCTACTGTGTAGTTGTAGGGGCACCCACAATGCAGTGAGGGAGGGAGTTTCAGGACTTTGAAACAATGATACTGGTTGTAGTCTTGGGTTTTGAAGGTGCTGTCTGAGGAGTCTTGTAGATGGTGCCCACTGCTGCATCTGTGGTGGAGGGAATGAAAGTTGAAGCTGGTGAATGTGGTGCAAGTCAAGCAGGCCATTTTGTTCTGGATAGTGTCAAGCTGCTTGTGTTGTCAGAGCTGTACCCATCTGAGCAATTGAGTATTCCATCACACTCCTGACTTACGCCTTGTAGATGGTGAACAGGCTTTGGGGAGTCAGATGAGTTACTTACTGCAGGATTCCTAATACGGCGAGTGCAGTTCAGTTTCTAATCCATTGTAAATCCCAAGGAATGCTGATCGTAGGGGATTCGGTGAAGTGATACCCCAGAGACTGGGTCATTCTGATATTTCATGTGTTGATGCTACTTTGCAAACAATAAAATTGCACTTAAGATTAAACGCCCCTTTCTCAGTGAAGGGTCAACTATACCTCTACTCCTAATAATGCCTGGGACCTTGACCCGATGGGCCGAGGAGTGGCAAATGAAGCTTCGTTTAATGTGAGATGTTGTGTTTTAGTCTGGCAAACCAGGGCAGGACTTGATACCGTTAATGGTAGGGTCCTGGGGTGTGTGGCTGAACAAAGAGACCTCGGTGCACATTCCTTGAAAGTGGAGTCATAGGTTGACAGTGGTGAAGAAGGTATTTGTTTTGCAGTGCATGAGTATAGCAGTCGGGTTGTCATGTTGTCACTGTATAGGACAATGGTGAGGCCATTTCTTTTGGAATACTGCATTCAATTCTAGTCTCTAAACTTGAAATGGTTCAAAAAGATTTACAAGAATGTTGCTCTGGTTGGAGGGTTTGAGATATTGGGAAAGGCTGAGTGGGTTGAGGCGGTTTTCCCTGGAGTGTCGGAGACTGAGTGGTGGCCTTATACAAAATCACAAGGGGTATGGATAGTGTAAATAGACCAGGTCTTTTCCCTGGGGTCGGGGAGTCCAGAATGAGAGGGCATAGGTTTAGGGTGAGGGGAGAAAGATATAAAAGGGACTTAAGGGGCAACTTTTTCAGAGGGTGGTGCGTGTGTGGAATGAGCTGCCAGAGGAAGTGGTGGAGGCTGGTACAATTGCAGCATTTTAAAAGGCATTTGGATGGGTATATGAATAGGAAGGGTTTGGAGGGATATGGGCCGGGTGCTGGCAAATGGGACTAGATCAGTTTTGCTCAGCATGGATAAGTTGGACCGAAGGGTCTCTTTTTATTTTTTATTTTTCTTATTCTTTGCTATACATCTCCATAAAGCATGTGTTGAAGGAATGATGTCATAACATCTGCTAACATGGGACTGAGACCTGATGAAAGAAGGTACTTCCCAAACCATGCTCTACCATGTTTTTATAACTAGTTTAATTGGCAACTGTTCCTCCAGTCTGATGTTAATTCATCTCGTCGAGTTGTGCCTGCTCTCACTGCAGGACCTGTACCCACTAGTCCTGTCTCCCAAATGTTACAAGAGACAGACCTGTATGCAGCTTTTGTTTGAAGTCTTGACTAGTGCTGGAATTTTTTTGCATGTGACTCAGGAAACACATGGTAGTGCATCCTGAGTGTGGTTTGCATGTATTTGGAAAGGCAAGGACTGATTAGGGACAGTCAGCATGGCTTTGTGCATGGGGAATCCTGTCTCGTGAACTTGAGTTTTTTTTTTTGAAGAAGTAACAAAGAAGCTTGAGGGCAGAGTGGTGGATGTGATCTATGTGGACTTCAGTCAGGCGTTTGACAAGTTCTTCATGGTAGACTGGTTAGCAAGGTTAGATCACATGGAATACAGAACTGGCTCAAAGGTAGAAGTGATGTGGATATGCTGGTGTTGGACTGGGGTGGATAAAGTTTAAAAATCTCAACACAATGTTATTGTCCAACAGGTTTAAAATAAACATGTTGGACTATAACCTGGTGTTGAGATTTTTTTTTTTTAAAACTTGGGAGAGTGGTGGTGGAAGATTACTTTTGAGACTGGAGGCCTGTGACCAGTGGTGTGCTACAAGGATTGGTGCTGAGTCCACTGCTTTTTGTCACTTTTTTTATATAAATGATTTGGATGTGAGCATAAGAGATATGGTTAATAAGTTTGTAGATGACACCAAAATTTGGAGGTGTAGTGGACAGCAAAGAAGATTACCTCAGAGTACAATGGGACCTTGATCAGGTGGGCCAAGGAGTGGCAGAGTTAATTGAGATAAATGAGGTGCTGCATCTTGGGAAAGCAAATCTTAGCAGGACTTATATACTTTTAATGGTAAGGTCCTTGGGAATGTTGCTGGAAAAAAAGAGACCTTGAAGTGCAGGTTCATAGCTCCTTGAAAGTGGAGTTGCCGGTAGATAGGATAGTGAAGAAGGTGTTTGGTATGCTTTCCTTTTTTATTGGTCAGAGTATTGAGTATAGGAGTTGGGAGGTCATGTGGCTGTACAGGACTTTGGTTAGGCCACTTTTAGATTATTGTGTGCAATTCTGGCCTCTTTCCTATGAAAGATGTTGTGAAACGTGGCAACTTTTTCACGGAGGGTGGTACGTGTATGGAATGAGCTGCCAGAGGAAGTGGTGGGGGCTGGTACAATTGCAACATTTAAAAGGCATTTGGATGGGTATATGAATAGGAAGGGTTTGGAGGGATATGGGCCAGGTGCTGGCAGGTGGAACTAGATTGGGTTGGGATATCTGATTGGCATGGATGAGTTGGACAGAAGGGTCTGTTTCTCTGCTGTACATCTGACTCATGAGTACCCTCTCAAATGGCCCAGCAAGTCTGTCTGTTCAAGTGCAATTCTGATTGGGTGATAAATGTTGGTCTGTGCAACAAAACCCAGAAGCCTTGAAAGGATTCCTTCAAGCATGTTACTTACCTCTTGCAATGTGGTAACCTCTGTTCCTACTTATTTTGGCTGTAGGTATGCGAATGGAAGGGACCAGATGAGCTACAGGATCTTCTTGACCTTGACTTAGTTGATGCTGGTGAACCCCCTGAGAAACTCCTGGAGCGGTGCCAAGACATCATCCGATATAGTGTCAAAACTGGTCAGTGACATCATCTGTTGTCATTTCTTGGGGTTTAAAGTGTCCTGTATTTTATTGTGCATGTCAAAAGGCAGGTGGAGCATTTTGGTTTTTTAACTCAGCTGTACGTTTTCAAAGTTTGTTTCAAATTCGTAAAATCACTGTCAAATATCATATGTCCCTGCACCATCGTATTTCCTTTTTTTGGTCTCTAACTAGTCTTACTCTTTTTTAAACTGAAGTCCTACTGTTTTTATATGCCTTTTGAAGATTTTGCAATTTTCCCTTTTTATGCTCGTTGCTGTCTTTTCTTACCATCCCTCTTTTTTTTTTTTGCTTTTTTCTACCTTTTTTCCCCTGAACAATTTTGTACAAAGGAATATTTAACGCCCTGTCTTCCCCTTGATTCGGTCAGGACACACACTGCTACAACGTCATAATTCCACACACTGCAATCTGGGTTTGTAACTCCCCAACCTCATTTAGTATATTTTGTGCATTTACAAATATGCATGTTAACTCTTTTTAGTACTTTCTTTCCTTTGCCCTATTCTAATCTAACCTATTATCTGACTCTTTCTCGGCTGGTGCCAGCTGTATCCTTGCATTTTGAGTCCTGCTGTTCACCCCCAACATACACTCGTGGTTTCCACTTCACGCCAAGTTAGTTTAAACCTCTCCCCATCGGCACTAGCCAAATGCCCCAACAACAGCCTCAGTCCTAGCTCTGTTTGGGTACAACGTAGATGGCTTCTACAAGTGCCATCTTCCCCAGAGCCATGGCCAGTATTCCAGGAATTTAAAGCCCTCTGTTCTGCACCCTCTTTCCAGCCATGCGTTCACCTGCCTTATCTTGCTATTTCTGTACTCGTGCGCGGCACAGGGAGCAACCTGGAGATTACTACTTTTTTGTTCTGCTTGCTAACTTTCGACTTGGTTCCCTAACTTCTGATTTTCAGGACTTTTTTTTTTTTCTTTTTTTTTCCCCCTCCCACCCAAGTCATTCCTCCCAATGTGGACCACAACTCCTGGCTGTTCACCTTGCCCCAGCTTAGATGACATGGTGTTTATTGTGGTTGTGCCATCAAGATGTCTGATTTGGTATTACTAAGTAAATTGATGTTATGGACTAGGCCAGACCACTCAAAACATTCTTAAGCAAGCAGCCCAGACCTCATAACTTTGCAATTTGTTTTGGTAAGTGTATAGTGAAAATTACCCAGTGTAAGCTAGCTAGGTTGACTAATAGATTTTAAAACAAAAAATTTATTCACAAAATTACACAATGAAACCAAACAGAGTAAAGAACCCCTACAGAACTCAGTCTATCTAAACTAGACTTCATTATACTGTTCCGAATATACACAACAGTCCCAATAAGCAAATCCCCTTTAAAACACAGTACAAAATAGGTCAGATACTTACAGGCTGAAAGTAGAAGTGCTGAAGAGTTTCCACACCACTCACTGTTGAACTGCCAACCAGTTCTGGACTGCACTAAAGTGCTCAGCTAGAGAGCTGACCACTTCCCTTTCATTATACAGGTCTCCCCTCTAGTTGGCAAATCCACGTATTGAGTCGGGAATCCTTCCTGGACGCACCTGACAAAATTTGCTCGCTCCCTCCAAACTATTGGCACTAAGGAGGTTCCAATCAATATTAGGGAAGTTGGAACATCGAAATCCCTGAACAGGCAACAAAGGAGGCTAGTACAATTGCAACATTTAAAAGGCATCTCCCATGGGTAAATGAATGGGAAGGATTTGGAGGGATATGGGCCAGGTGCTGGCAGGTGAGACTAGATTGGTCAGCATGGACAGTTGGGCCGAAGGGTCTGTTTCCGTGCTATGCTTCTCTATATCACTTTGCACACATGTCTGCATTAAATTTCATTTTTGTCATCAGTCTGTTTTGTCAGCCTGTCTATTTTCTTGAAGTTTGTTGTTCTCATTATTTAGTATGATTCCAAGTTCTGTCCTCAGCAGACATTGAAATTCTGCCTTGTATACACAAGGCCAGGTTGTTAATGAGAGCGTTGCTACTAGCATTGGCCTGACTGGCCTGTGATCTGCAAATTGATCTCCTTGCTTTTTGTTTGAAATTGGGCTCAAACACTGACAATCCTCCAGTAGTGCTCAGCTAGAGAGCTGACCACTTCCCTTTCATTATACAGGTCTCCCCTCTAGTTGGCAAATCCACGTATTGAGTCGGGAATTGCTTTTTGTTTGAAATTGGGCTCAAACACTGACAATCCTCCAGTCCTCTGACACTATTGTTTTTTTTAACCAAGTATGGTCAGAGGTTTGTGGCCACAACCTTGCCAACTTTGCTTCCCTTGGTGACCTAGGATGCATCCCATCCAGATCTTTTCATGGAGGACTGCTAACCTTTTCTGTTCATCCTCTTCGGATATGATGGCGTTATTGTACAAGCTCCATCTCACTGGGCGAGGCTGAGAGTTGTGGGGCTTAGGAAGGGTCGGCCTCTGCTAAATAGATATATGAACTCCCTTCCTTGTTGAGAGCACTTGCCTTGTGGTTAGCGCCACACTTGCCTCAGTTTGTTGCAATGTTGATCGTGTCAGAGCAACCCTTGAAGATTTTGAGGAGAATGGAAAACATCAGACTCTGGCATCTGTTTGAACACTTCCCTACCGGGATTGAGATCAAGTCTGACTCAGCCAGCATGTAGAACTTGGTGTCCAAGGTGAAAGATCCCTGTTCAGTCTGCTGTTAGTCAGGACTGCAACTCACTCGGTGAAGTGACTGAGTCTTTTTGATGTTGTAAAATATTCTGTAGTGCTTCACAGGAGCACTAGTGAACAAAGTTTGACACACAACCACGTTAAGAGATATTCAAACATGTCTGAAATCTTGGTCAAAGAGGTAAACTTTTAAGGAGCCTCTGAAGGGGGAGAGGGGGTTTTAGTGCTAGAAGCCTAGGCAGCTGAAGTGGACTGAAACTTGAGTTGAAGGGATTTCTTGACATTGTTTCTAAATAAACTGAGATGTATCTTTGTTTATTCCCTTCAGCTCATCCTCGATTTTACAACCAGCTGTTTGCAGGACTGGATCATCATTCCTTGGTTGGTCGTTATATAACAGAAACCCTGAATACAAGCCAGTGAGCAACATTTACTGATGGTCCAATCCAAGCACTTGCAGGGGTATTCTAAACAATGCCATTTGATTAGAAATTGGAGAACAAAGCCCCCCCTTTTTTTTTTTGGGGTTTCCTTTGACCCACCCCCTTGCCCTCCAGCTGAGGTGTCTCTAGGTTTGTGCCAATGTTAAGGTGCACGTTGGATTCTCTTTCTCTTCTATTGGGTTCATACAGATACAAGTCATACACCCCCATTTTCCTTTATATGGTGGTATTGTAGAATATTGTGTCAGCCGTGGCTCAGTTGCTAGCACTCTATCATTTCCACTGGGGGTAGTGGGCTGGAAATCATGCCTCTGCTATTCCTGAGGTTGCCACACAAGTTCAAGATTTTCTGCAAATATGCAGAATTCTCCAAGTTCCCTGTATTTTTAGACCCAGGATAACAGCATGGTCCAAGGTCCTGTACTTAATGAGAATGACTGCCTATTTATTTCAAATAAATAGATTGTAGCTATAAGTAAACAATTATGAACTATTCCACATAAGCTTTCTAACAGTTAAGTCTCTAGCCCGCTGTATAAAATTGTGCATTCTGATGACTTGTATGAAAGCAGGAGCATACAGCAACAAGTAAGGCAAAATAAACTGGTTTTCTGCAGGCTTTAGGTAATTTTCTTCTGAGACCTCCCATAGTCCGAAGGCTTCTGGCTATCATTCATATCCACAAGCTGTTCAGCTTCTTGGGAACCAATCACAATTGTTGATGGGCAGAAGCCTTTGCCACTGACAAATGGTTACTCTACAGCCTAATCAGTTGTCTGTTGCTGGCCTGATCTCATTTTGTATGCATCCCTTAATGCCAGTTATTTTTAACCCCCCCCCCCCCCCCACGAAGAAACAACAGTGTAAACAGCACTTACGTTACGTCTTAGTTTGCTTTTCAAAAGTGCAGCCATTCTTTCCACTGTCCTTTTCCCATTTCAGACCACAATCAAAAATACCAAAGAGAAAAAGTATTCCGAATTCTCTTCTGAAGCACAAAACTATGGGTACTAGGGTCGTCAGGGAAACCAGGGACTCCCACTTTACAAAAATCTGGGCTGACGCTTCAGTGTTACACTGAGGGAGTACTATTTTGAGAGAGCGCGCAGTGGAGCTATTCTAGCCAATATTCATCCCTGAACTAATATTACAAGAAACAGTTCGGTCATTATCGCATTGTCGTAAGAATTTGCTGAGTTTCCTGCCTTTACAATGGTGACCACACTTACAAAAGTATTCTACCGGCTGAAAGGTGACTTTCGTCTATGTATTTGTTTTGTATTTTATTTTATTTATTTTGTTAGTGGGCCTGCATTTATGCTCATCCCTGTTTGCCCAAAGGTCAGTTAAGAGTTAAACATTGTTGTGGATCTGGAGTTGTGTAGGCCAGATTGGGTCAGGAGGCAGATTTCCTACCCTAAAGGACATTCTGGGGCTGGAACGTGCTGCAGAAATGCAAGTCTATCTTTTTAAAATTTGATTTGTCATTATCTCTAAAGCACGTTCGAGGACTTGCAAACACTGACACATCTGGGTTGTAGTCATTTCTATTAAACAAATTAAATAAGATGGTTAAAACCTTCCATGAGAGAGAGGTCCCATTATTCTCCTGTCAAGGACTCCTTCAGGTATCCCAAGTGGTGCCTTGATTGTTTTTCCTCAGCAGGACTGTATGATTGTTCCCCAAAGTGTTCCAGTGCATTCTGCAAAATATGGCATTACATAGCAGCATACACTGCCCTACTTCTGTGTAGACGATTGACGTGCACTATTGTTAATGCTGAGGTTTTTGCTACCATTTGTTGTGCAGACCTTTTGTGGTGGCTTTATGACAATGCAGACATTCCACACGTGTCCATCTGGTTCTGTCATGGTCAAAAACCCATATAGGTACAATAGAACAGGAACTTTTATGTGGTTATCCATTTTAAAAGCATCCTGTGTGTATAATGTCTACACTTGTGCCCTCCTGGCACAGTATGGCCAAATGGCACCCTGAGGGCAAGTTTGCACTTTGTCCAGCAAAAACCCTCCTATAAGAGTTCTTGTTTATCCGGTCTCCATGCTCATGTTTCCCTCTTGAGAATTACGTGTTTGGAAATTGAACCTTTTCAATAGAAAGGGGCACACTGAGATCCTGTCTCCTTTTTAATGGCTTTCCACCCCAACTTACCCCACCACCACCACCTCTCCTCTGATCTACCCATTTGAGTTAATCTTCTGCATTCAGTTCTCCACTAATATAATTCCATGAATGTTTCAGTCTCCAATTCCCACTTCTGCACAGGAAGCCCTGAACTACCTGAAATGTTCAGTCATCCTTGTTTTAGATTTGAAGGGGCCTTGTTTGACATTTTCTGCTCTTGGTTGTGATGAATTATTGGTGTTAAGAAAAAGCAATATTGGGATCCCAGTAGGACAATTTCAGCACTGGGTTAGATGCAGGGTAATGCGCCCCTACTTTTTATTTTTAAACTGGAAGCAAAGCTCCCTGTCTATGGTCCCCATCAACATTCCCAGGAGAGGGACAGCATGGGGTTAGATATAGAGTAAAGCGCACTCCTACTATCCTGTCAACTTGCTCTGTTCCACCTTCAGAAAAACACTTTCCAGGCTGAATCTGAAGTTGGCCAATATGGGATGTTAATGGAAAACTGCAATGGGACTTTGTGCCTACTGGCAGTTTTCAATCCTAAAACGGAATATCAGTGAGTACTGAACCCAAATGTTTGGTTGAGGGTGCCTAGTATATTTTCTGCTATTGTTTGTGACCAACTGAGTATTATTTCAGTCAAATGGCCTGCATACTTGCTGTCTGGACTTGTAGATAAGGAATGGCCACTTGACTGAGGTGCTGCTGGTGCCTCAAGTCTTGCAAAGGTCTTCTGTCGAGGTTAATGTGGGCAGTTTTGGCATTTGCCTCCCTGACTGGGCTGTTAAGTAATATTAGTCTTGCAGTTTCGGATTTGGTACCAGCACTCTGTATTGATTGCGAAACAAAATGCTGGAAAATCTCAGCAGGTCTGGCTGCATCCGTGAAGAGAAAGGAGTGAACATTTCCAGTCCATCAAAGGGTCACTGGACCTGAAATATGAACTCTGATTTTCTCTCCACACATGCTGCCAGACCTGCTGAGATTTTCCAGCATTTTTGTTTCACAATCAGTCTGCACTTTTTTCTACTGGGTATAGATTGTTCTTTCTATCATGCTACCACTCTTCCCATCCTTTGTCTTGTGATGTTTTTTTCTTCTTCCCCACTCCCTCCTATACCATTGCCAGTCGTCTTCTCTCCTGCTTCTCTCTTGCCTTGCTGCCTTCATTCTTTCATTGGAATGTCTTACACTCATTTCATGCTTCTTTCTCTTCATTTTTTTTCCCCCTTCTTCCCCCACCCTGAAACACTCTCGCCCGCAGATACACCTATGAGATTGCACCAGTTTTTGTACTGATGGAGGAAGTGGTGTTGAAGAAGCTTCGTGCATTTGTTGGATGGGAGTGTGGCGATGGAATCTTTTGCCCAGGTTAGTGCCACAACTCGAGGAATTTGGCCTACAGTCAGATTGGGTGTCTTTTTAAATTTTAAATCCCAATTTTTCAATGTTTCTTCTCCCATGTGGATAACATGCCATCCTTGTCCAATGTTCTATGCAGCAAGCTGTGGAATATAGGAAGTAGGAGGAGGCGATTTGGCCCCTTTTTAAGTCTGCAGCACCATTTCACATGATGGCTGTCATCTACCTCACTGCCATTTTCCCACACTGTCCCCATCGGCCTGTGTATGCCTCAATATGTAAAAAATCTATCCATTTGTGTCTTGTGTGTTCTCTATGACTGAGCTCCCACAATCCTGAGGCAGGGGTTTCCAAAAATTCTGTACCTGCTGAGTGAAAAAGATTCTCCTTCTCCCTCCTTGGTGAAAGAATCCAAAATCAAATGGCCATTTTATATAAAATTTGCAGTTTGTTGTGAACGAGCAAAACCGTTCCAAAACGCTTGGTATGTCCAGAGTGTCCCTAAGACCAGAGTTTAGTAGAGATTTAGTGCAAGTGGAAAATAATTCTCCGACTCCTTCCACCCAATGACTTCAAATCTGTGTCCATTAGTCACTGACTTCCTAAAGAAATTTATGTTCTTCCTATCCAGACCCATTGTGATTTTAATATACCCTCCATAAGATCCCTCTGCCTCATCTGTTCCAAATGCATAAACCCCAGCCATTCCTGATGACTTCGAGTTCTCTGGTCCTGGTGACATTCTGAAATCTCCCTTTAACCTCTCGAGTGGATCAGGTCCTTCCTGTAATAGTAACTGGCCTACAATGACTTTCTCCCTTCCTCTTTTCTTGGTTGAATCCAGGAAATTTTAGCAAGCCATAACCAGTGCCTCTACAAATGAGAAGCTGGAGTAGGCCACCCAAACCTGCTCCACTAGTCAATAAGATCATGACTGATCTGATCAATCCATGTTCCTGCATACTTCCAATAACTTTTTTTTTCACTTTTTTTTTCCCCTCCCCTTCTTACCAAGAACCCATCCACCCCTGTCTTTCAAAATATTTGAAGATTCTCTTCCTCAGAAGCTGGTGGAAGTAGAGAGCGAAGTCTTCTGAGGACAAAATAATATTCTTATCCGTCTTAAATGGGCAATCCCTTTATTTTTAACCCTGTGATACCTGAGCTCTAGTTTCTCCCACAAGAGGAAATATCCTCTTCACTTTCACCCTCTCAAGACTCCTGAGGATAAGGTCCACTAGCTCTACAGCTTCCACCTTTTGTTGTGGGTTCCCTTGCTTTGTTTGCCCTCCCCTAGCTGCATTAGTTTCTGCTTCTCTGGATTGAATTCCAATGGCCACTTTTCTCTCCACCTTTCATTGATGTCTTCCTCCAGTTGATAGCTTTCTCCTTTGCTATTAACCATGCAGTCAATTTTTGTTGCATTCGGAAACACATCTACACATAATGATTAGAGATTTAAGTGGAGGTGATATGAAGAAGGACTAATTATCCTTTTGGTTCCTTTAGCTGAGCCTGCCTTGAATCTAACTTTCACTTGAATTGCTTGAGCTATTCACTTTCTGAACTGTCTGCCATGTATGCTCTTGTCAAAAACCTTAGTAAAATCCATACAGCTGACAGAAAACATGTGAACCTTATCAACCATCCTTGTTTTTGCCCTTTAAAATGTTAAGTTCAATTAGTCAGACACCACCTTTCCTCTGTCTCCAAATGATTTCTGCTGCCTGTAGTTTGCCATGACAGAATTTTTAGGTTGACTGGCCTATGATTCCTTCCTCCCTTGTGTTACAGTCCTCTCTGGCACTGTGCCCATGTTGGACAATGGTCAGTTACTTCCTCCCCCTCTTTTTAGCAGTCTGGGATACATTTTAAGTGTGGGACTAGAGGTTCATCCATGTTCAAAGATCCACAACTTTTTTTTTGATGCTTCCCACCTCACTATGCTATTTATTATTTCACACTTGCTGCTAACCAAGTCTGCTTTGTCCCCTCCATTGTGAACTTGGACTAGTCGTGAAGAGCCTTACTCACATCATCCACAAGTGTGTTTTGGTCCCTAATGGGCTCTACCATTGCCTTTAGTTCTCATCCTGAACTTTTGTTATACCTCACTGGGGCAGTGCACTGGAAGTTAAGCCTTGCCATTTCTGGAGTTGCCACTAAAGTTAAAGTTAATAGAAAATATTGTATGTACATCTATGAAAAGAAATGTGGGTATGGGCAGAGGAAAGACTGGGAAAGCAGTTCAGTGCTAGGTTTGCTGAAATGGTTCTTGCGCTGATTAGAACGCTACTTCTTTATCTTCCTTCTCCAATACTTCCTCTTGTTTGTATGAGGTACAGAGTAGCTACTTCCCACTTGTTAAAGATCTTTTGATGTACCAGTTAAAAGTTACAGCTTGCAGCAATTGGGAAGGGAAAAGAAATTGACAGTCTTCAGGCATGAGGATGGATTTCTTCTTAACAGTTCCTAAAACACAGCTCTATGGTTTATGGACCAGGCCAGACCACCTCAAAACATTTCAAGAAAGTAGCCCAGACCCTAACTTTGCTCATTGTTTTAAGCAGGTGTAACGCAGATATTACAGGAGGGATGCTGCTGGTCAAACCACTTAGTTTCAAACAATACAGAAATTTATTTACAAGATTACCAAATGAAATACCAACAAAAGAGAACAGAATATAGAATAACTTAATCTATCTGAAATCCGAATAGATTATCCCAACTTAATTATGCTGTTCCCAATACTTGTATCAATCCCCATAAACACCCCTTGGCCCAAAAGATAAGATCAAACACGGGGGAGGGAGGGGGAGGCGGAGATTGTGAGATTCAGCATGAACACTACCTTCCATGTAGCTGTTTCCTGGATCAGCAGCCTCAAACTGACTGCCTGCTTTGTGAACAGCCAAACTCCTGAAACCAAACCAAACCAGAGACAAGCTGAGCTGGGAGAACTGGCCACTTTCCTTTAGTTGTGCAAGTGTTTTTTTTTTTAAAAACTCGAGCCTTTTGTGTGAGGCAATATCTGTTAGTTATAATCAAACTGGCCCTAAAAACCATCCAAGCCAGACTTTTCGGAATCGCTGCTTTTATAACCTCTCTGGAGAGGGAAAAAACCCCAAGGACAGCATAACCTTGTTAAAGGAGCAGTATCATCACAACTCTCTTTAGAGTTTTGTAACAGTGATTAGAGAAATTGGTAACGGTGAATTTATTAACAATATTTTGGAATGATTCTTCTATCCACAGGAGGCTCCATGTCCAATATGTACGCTATGAATTTGGCCAGGTACAAGCTCTTCCCTGAAATTAAAAAATGTGGCCTATGGGAGATGCCGAGATTGGCCGTCTTCACCTCTGAAGAAGTGAGTTCTTTAGGGATTGACTTGTAGCTTGGTCTGTTTCTATGGCCTTTTTTAAAACAAAAAATGAAATGATTTTTGTCATTTAATTAGCCTCTGAAATAAATCTTTGTTTTCTCCTTAACATTCCTTCTTGCAGTCTGCAACCTAAACCTCTCCAGAACTTTAATACTGTTCCACCCCTGGAAAAAGCCTCACTCGCCTCCATCTTGAGTGCGTGATGTCTTTCTCACAATATTTTGTTTTGTCTATATCTCTCCTATCTTGCACTGTAAGCTGAGTAAGTCCCCTGAGCTGTACTATCAATATGATCTTGGCTGATCTACTACATTAACTTCACTTTGTCTCCCCTTCAAATTGTTACATGTCATGAGTGACCAATGATCTCAACCTTGAATATATTCTATAATGGAGCATTTACAATCCCAGGGGATAGACCAATCCAAAAATTCACAACCCTTTTGAGTGAAGATATTTGTCTTGATCTCAGTCCTCAGTGAGTGCCTTTTTCTCAATCCCCCTGTTCAGTGATGTTATTACAAATCTCTGGAGCAGGTGGAACTTCTTCCTCTGGCACCCTTGATGCATAGCTCCAGTAACAACCCAGTTTACATCTCTACTTTGGACTAGAGCTTCTTCAGCTCTCCTCAAATGTCATTCTGAGTTCCATTGTGGATCTGCTCCCTCCTGCTCTAAGCCTGCCCGATTCCAGCAATGAAGTGCATTCCTTTTGTGCTGGTAGCTGGCAAATTACAGCTTCTCATTGCTGAAGTGGTGATCAGTACCTGTCTCCCTGATAGCATCTCCTCCATTTTTGTCTGTGTCTGTGTCTCCTCCTACCGATCAAAGTTATGTGCTGTCCCTCATCGCAGCCAACTGTAAGTTTTCTATTGCACCCAATGGGTGTGACTGCCTTCTAAAACAACTGTCCAGATATGTCTTCCATTAACACCGTGCCTGATGTCCCACAGTATCTGCAAATTATATTCTAGCTCAGCAACTCTGAGCCCAAATTTCCTTGGCTACAGGCCTCCTCAGTAGATAGGCGGTCATGCTTTCCACAAATTTTGTGATGTTCCACTTATGGTACACCAACTGATGTCTATCAATTGATTTTTATTGATTAAATAGCTTTTAATTCAGTGAAGTATACCAAACGTTTTTTTACCAACACCTTTGAGTTGGTATGCTTGATAACCCAACACAAATTATATGCCTCAAATACCCTGAAGTGTTCTATATTGTTTTCTGTCCAATTATGATAGTGTTTTTAAAAATATTTACCTCAATGCAATCAAACTTGTTCAATCGAATGGCCACATGAAATATCGACAGGTTTGTCAATTTTTCCTCAAATACTGCAATCTACTGCGACATCCAAGTAGTCAGTTGAGGTGCAACTGAGAAGGCTCTCTGCTGGTAAGTATCTTATAACAATGCAATGCCTGAAAGCAAAAAGTATAACTGTATACCCTCTGCATTAAATTTATTTGTTTTTACATTGTTTATGTGGATCTTGTGATTATCTGGAATATTTGACCAATTGGCGCGCTCCTCGTCCCATATGTGCCAAATAATTTTACTGCAATATCCAGTTCACTTCCTAGATTAGAGATAAGCCCCCTTTAGCTGCTCCAAGTGTTTTGAATAGGAATACAAAGCAACCCCTCTCTCGCTTTGCATCAAATTCCTGACGTTTTTTCCCTTTTTACAAAACTCTTTTAATCAGTCCCTGTTCTTCTTCCTTCTGAATTTTTGAAGGATAGCCCTCCCTTCTTTTAGAATATCTTGGGCAAAGTGCCCTGCACCTCAGTGAACACTGCACAGCCTTCCTTCACCAAGGTTTGTTCTCTAATCAGCCTCTGATCTCCTCCAATGACCTTTTTTTTTGCCATTAATATTCCTTTTAGAAGACCTTTTTTGTTTTATGCCATCATGCTGAAAACTGCATAAAATAATGAACTGGTATGATTTCCTTCATTCCCAGTGCCATTATTCTGTGACTAAAGGAGCTGCATTCCAGGGTCTGGGTACAGACAATGTCTATTTGGTAAAAGCTGATCAACGGTGAGTCACTGGTGTGGTGTTAGCTTTTAAGTAACTATATCCCTCCTAAGGATCTAAACAAGAACTTGTACGTTTTACACAAAAATGTCTCAAAGCATTTCTCAGAAGTGCTATAGCTCTCGGAGAAAGAAAATATCAGGAGAAATGACTTGCAGCTTGGTCAAAGGGAAGCCATCTCCTTCCGGGATTGATTTCTCTTAGGATCTCTTTGTGGAGCTCCTTCCATATGTTTTAAAACCAAAATTTGGTGGTTGTCGTCGTCGTCCCTCCCTCCCTTCCTCCCCCGCCACAACCTTGGTGTTCTCCTGCACTGCTGTGCTATTCCCAACTTCTACTTTTTTTTTTGTTTTTCTGGGGATGTGTCCCAAGCTCCAAACTTCAGTGGGTCTTTCATTACCTGCTGAAGTCTGACTGCAACAGAACACTTGAAACCACCATGCTCATTGCAAATTTAAGATTTTGTTAGGAAGTCTCCTGTACTGTACTCTTACAGAGATGACCTATTCCTTTTTCAAGTGGTCTCATGAAGAAAAGTTCAATAGGAAGGTGAGAGACAGACAGTTATGTGAT
The DNA here is from genome assembly GCF_004010195.1 of Chiloscyllium plagiosum. Taxonomy (NCBI): domain Eukaryota; kingdom Metazoa; phylum Chordata; class Chondrichthyes; order Orectolobiformes; family Hemiscylliidae; genus Chiloscyllium; species Chiloscyllium plagiosum. The sequence continues at coordinate 10,107,072 of NC_057752.1, forward strand.
GGTAATATCACTGGTCTAGTAATCCAGAGGCCCAGACTAATGCTCTTCAAATACCATCATGACTGCTAATGGATTTTAAATTTCTATAATTAAAGGTTACTCTGATAGTTGTCACCAACTATCACCAAGTATTGTAAAAACGCAGCTTGGTACTCATTTCCTTTTGGGAAGGAAATCTGCCATCCTTACCTGGTCTGGCCTACATGTGATTCCAGTCCTACAGCAATGAGGTTGACTGTTAACTTCCCTCTGAAATGTTCTAACAAGCCATTCTGTTCAAAGGCTTTTGGGAGCGGGCAATAGCGTGTGTGTGTCTGTGTCAAGGGCTTAAGCATCAGAATCTGCAAATCAGTGAGGGAGTGTCATATTTCCAGGGGTACCACCTTTCAGACCTACAATGAGGTTGCAGCCTCCATCTCTTGCTGGTTTATGTAGAAGATTACTGTTTTGAGCAAGGGAGGCCTCCCATGACATTGCGCACAATGTTCATCCCTCCATCAGCAGCACGTATGCATTATCTGGTCCTTGTCTAAATAGTTATTTGTCCTCCATTCCCTTTTGAGGGCAGAATGGGACCTTGGCTTCATGTCCCATGTGAACGATTGAATCTGACAACAATGCACCAGAATAACAGCATAGATTGTGTGCTCCAGATTCCAAAATGGTTCTTAAACACAATGACTTGTGAAGGCATGTGTGCTATCTACGGAGTCTTGTCTTGTATCTCTAACTATTTCATTTGAGGAAATGGCGTGTTATGCAATGTTTACTCCAGTACTTTTAGTATTGTCATTTGGTAGTACAAATTAGAGTATTGCTTGGAATAAATCCACTTTTTTTTTGTCTTGCATGTGTCAAGACACTTGTGACAATGCCAAGGTGATGGAAGAACATCTTATACTGTTTGAGAAGAGTGGTTGGTTGGAAATTGGACTCTGGTAGAGATGATTGGGAGACTGTGTACCTGTTAATGCTGGCTCACTGTTACCCGCTAAGCTTGTTGGTGTGGGAGGTCTGTATCATTCTTTAAAAATGTTTTTTCATGTGTTAACATTTGAATAGGGGCAAGATGATTCCAGAAGAACTGGAAAAGCAGATTTCTGCAGCCAAGTCCAAGGTATGTACCACTTGCATTAAATGGGCAATGCTAGTTTGTTTTGTTTTGGTGTCTTGATTTCTCCCTGCCCCATTTTCCCCTGTTTCCTGACATCTGGGTTCCACATATCTTGCCCAATTAGTCCAACTCATTGGGTGAATGTAGAGGGAATTCTGTCCCACCCATGAGCATTGAAGCCAGTAGTGATAACCCTATGACTCCAGCACAGACTAGGGGACATGATTATGTGGGACCCTGAATTGCAGAGTTCTCCTTCTGTAATCTTATGAAGATGTGGGTGTACTGCAGTTTTAAGAGTAAAAGCTAGCAGTGACGGCACAAAGTGTTCTCAAATAAGATAGAATGGAAATATGTGGTTCAGCTACTGGGGTAGCTAGTTGCCTGGAGACCGAAACAGATTTGAATTAGGCCAATCAGTTTAAATATACCCCAAAACAAACACTAACTCTAATCCAGTTTGGATTTGGTATATTGGCCATCTTTTAAAAGCCAATGACGCCAATCTGATGCTTTGGGGGGGGGGGGGGGTATAACACTAGGGTAAATTGAACAGTTGGGAGGAGAACTGCCAAGCCAATGACATCTGCACACTGTCCAGAAAAATAGCTCTTAAAGGTATCTTTTATCGATCAGTAACCTGTGAAGGAGAATCCCCAAGAAGAAAAGACGACAGGAATACGGAGAAAACTGAAAGCTGCCTGGTTTTGAGAAGAAACTTTTTTTATTTTGTAAATCTTTTAATCAGGGGTTTTATCGGGCTAGTATTGTAGAAGGGGGAAGGTAAAAGATAGGTGAGAGGAAGGAGTTGTAAACACTAATTATTCTCTGTTATACATTCAGAAACTTGTTAATTTTTACTTCTTTGTCTCTTGAATTTTCACAGGTTATTGTATGAGAAAAATCTTGTTGCTGGTTTAAATTAAGCAGGAGAGTTTACCCTGTGTCATAATAGTTACAATTGAACAAATTTCCTCTTCAGTGGCATTTTTATTCTTTCTGTTAATCCATGTTTTCTGATGTCCAGTGGGAGTTTACCACAGATGATTGGAGTGCGGAGACTCTGAGGCGCTGACATCAATGATTAGTAGGGCTCCTATAGCGACCACTGAAACATGACTTGCGCTCTGTGGGTGGGCGGTTTTTATGTCCAGCTGTTTCTCTGGTATTATGAAATTCACCCAGCCACGTTAGTGGGGGACACTACAGTTGCAGGGACCCCTGTGTTTGACAAGCCACTGCTACTCTAAGGCAACTCACCCAATACTCTTTTTCTGGTTTTAGGGAGCAGTTCCATTCCTTGTGAGTGCTACAGCTGGAACAACTGTCTTTGGAGCATTTGATCCCCTGCCGGAAATTGCTGATGTCTGTGAAAATTATGGAATCTGGCTTCATGTTGATGTAAGTTGGATGATGGATCCAGTGATTATAGCTGGATGATCATTCAATATTTCTGGTATTTGAGTGAATTTTGAACAGTCATGTTCTCTGTCTGATCAGCCTGATATTTACCAGTTGTCTTTTGTCAGGGGTCTTTGACCAAATCTCCTGGGTGAGGGGAGTTCGTGGGTTTTGCTCCATAAATGTTGCCAGCAAAATCAATTTGTGGATTTTTCAGTTGGAAGTAATGGGAAAATAGAGCCTCTGCCTAAGTAAGGGGGACAAATAGATGCCAGGATAATGTATTATTGACTTGACATCTAAGGAGCATTGGGCACAAGTAGTGGGCATGCACTCTTGGCCATTAAGTGTTGCAATAGGGCGCAGTAGCTGTGGGATGTGGCAGACATTAAAGGTTTAACTGGCTGATTTTTGCCTATTGCGAGAATGAAAGCAATAAGTGCAAACCTCTCCCCGACCTAAAAAATGTTTGGCTGGCACTTCTACTTAAGCTCTTGTGCGGCTGCTGCAATGATTTTCCTTCTTACTCCCCTGTCCCCATAACTCGAGCAAATATTTCTTTGCCCATACTTTTAGATCCATTGCAACTGCCTCAGTGAAGTCTTTTTGCTAATGCAAGGCTTAAAATGTTCTAAAGCTCTACAACCTTCACACTTGCTGATCTCTCTATTGACTTCGTATACACTTACTACTTCAGCTGCATCTTTTGAGCAGAATATGGAGGTTGTGATCAAATTATCCATGTAACTTGAAGACTCTGCTATATTTCTCTCCAGTTGTCGTCCTCTGATGCCATTAATACTTAGCTAACACTGAGAAACTTCTTTGCAAATTTTCTGAAGAAACTTCTGCTTTAGTCTGGGGTGGACTGGTTGAGGAATGCTAATATGGATCGACTGAAGATCCACTGGTTTGTTTTTTCTCCAAAAATAATTGTAGCTGTATGCTCAAAATATTTCTGATCAACCTATTGAGATGTCTCTCTTTGACATGAGTCTTTCAACCCAGGCCTTCTAGTCCAGAGGTTGAACGAGTCTAAATTTTATTTCTGTCTATTTCATAAAAAGGTTTACTCATAGCATAGAAACTGGCAGTACTCTGAAACTGCAGTACGCCATTTCATATGGAATTGCAACTTGTGTTGTTTATTACCTGCTTTATTTTTTTTTTTACTGCTTTCATAATCTTTAATCTTGCATTGATCAGCACTACTTGGTGAATAAAGGAATACTTTAAACAATTTGTTCTGCAGCCTTGAGTTGAAGTGCAGGTACTCTCCAAACTTACACCTAACCCAACAGCTGCAGTTTTGGTCTGTCTGCTCAGTCAAGAGGTATAAGCAACAACTTGAACCAAAGGCTCTATTTATTTGAATTTGAATATTTAAAACTCTGGGAGGATATCAGTGCCATTGGCTGGGCCCATCCCTCATTGCTGTTCAGAAGGTTGTGCTGAGCTGTCTTCAGATATGCCCACTATACTGGTAGGGAGGGAGTCTCAGAATGTTGACTGACTGGGAGCCAACAGTGGTTCATTGGATGCTGGTGTGGCTTGCTGCGCCAGTGTTTAATTCCCTAGCTGCCTTTGAGAGGGTAATGTGATGCTGCCTTGAACCACTACAGTCCATGTCTTGTAGCTGGACCCACAATGCCTTTCAGGAGGCAATATCAGGATCTTGACCCACCAACAGTGAAGGATATTTCAGTCAGGTTGGTGAGTGACTTGGAAGGGAGCTTGCAGATGGCAGTGTTCCTATCTATCTGTTGCCCTTTTCCTTTTTAACATGGTGGTTACCGTGAGTCTGAAAGGTGCTGTTTCAGGATTTAGTTCCAAGCAAACCAGTCCTGTTGACCTTGTAAAGTGCTTCTTACTAACATTTTGGAGGCTAGTGCATCATTGGGAGAACTGTCTAAAACTTTGTATCATCGATAGTCACAGGTAAGGTGCCGGAAGACTGGAGGTTGGCTAACATGGTGCCACTGTTTGCTTAAGAAAGGTGGTAAGGACAAGCCAGGGAACTATAGACCAGTGAGCCTGATGGTGGTCGGCAAGTTGTTGGAGGGAATCCAGAGGGACAGGATGTGCATGTATTTGGAAAGGCAAGGACTGATTAGGGGTCGTCAACATGGCTTTGTTTGTGGGAAATCATGTCTCAAACTTGATTGTTCCTACTTCAAAGAAACTGAGGATTGATGAGGACAGAGCATTAGATGTGATCTATGTAGACTTCAGTAAGGTGTTTGATAAGGTTCCCCATGGGAGACTGGTTAGCTAGATTAGATCTCACTGAATACAGGGAGAACTAGCCATTTGGATACAGAACAGGCTCAAAGGTAGAAGGCAGAGGGTGGTGGTGGAGGCCTGTGACCAGTGGCGTGACAGTGGTGCAGGGTTCACTACTTTTTGTCATTTATCCAAAATGATTTGGATGTGAGAATAGGAGGTACAGTTAGTAAGTTTGCAGATGACACCAAAATTGGGGGTGTAGTGGACAGTGAAGGAGGTTACCTCACACTACAACAGGATCCTGATCAGATGGGCCAATGGGCTGAGGAGTGGCAGATGGAGTTTAATTCAGATAAATGCGAGGTGTTGCATTTTGGGAAAGCAAATCTTAGCAGGACTTATACACTTAATGGGAAGGTCCTGGGGAGTGTTGCTGAACAAAGAGACCTTGGAGTGCAGGTTCATAGCTCCTTGAAAGTGTCCCAGGAAAGTGAAGAAGGTGTTACTGAGTACAGGAGTTTGGGGGGGGGTCATGTTGCGGCTGTACAGGACATTGGTTAGGCCACTGTTGGAATATTGCGTGCAATTCTGGTCTCCTCCCTATCTGAAAGATGTTGTGAAACTTTAAAGGGTTCAGAAAAGATTTACAAGGATGTTGCCAGGGTTGGAGGATTTGAGCTATAGGGAGAGGCTGAACAGGCTGGGGCTGTTTTCCCTGGAGCATCAGAGGCTGAGGGGTGACCTTTATAGAAGTTTATAAAATTACGAGGGGCATGGATAGGATAAATAGACACGGTCTTTTCTCTGGGGTGGGTGAGTCCAGAACGAGAGGGTTTAGGGTGAGGGGAAAGATATAAAAGAGACCTAAGGGGCAACTTTTTCACGCAGAGAGTGCTACATGTATGGAATGAGCTGCCAGAGGAAGTGGTGGAAGCAGGTACAATTGCAACATTTAAGAGGCATTTGGATGGGTATATGAATAGGAAGGGTTTGGAGGGATATGGGCCGGGTGCTGGCAGGTGGGACTAGATTGGGTTGGGATATCTGGTCAGCATAGATGAGTTGGACCGAAGGGTCTATTTCCCTGCTGTACATCTCTGACTCTAGTCAAGCAACAGCCTGATATTTTCTCCTACGATGTGACTGAGGACTGGAGATCAGTCGAGTGTGGTGCTGGAAAAGCACAGCTGGTCAGGTAGCGTCCGAGGAGCAGGAGAAGAGCTGATGAAGGGCTTGTACCTGAAATGTTGACTCTCATGCTCCTCGGATGCTGCCTGACCGGCTGTGCTTTTCTAGCACCACACTTTTTGACAATGTTTGTTTGAGACACTATCGTCACCATAATAAAACAAAGCACCGTGGATGTTGGAAATCTGAAATGAAAACAAATTGTTGTCCGAGATTGACATCCTTCTACATAGGCAGGAGTGTCTGCAATACCTTAACTCTGACAAAGGGTCACTGGACTCGACGTTACCTGTGTTCTTCTCTCTGCAGATGCTGCCAGACCTGTTTAGTTCTCCAGCATTTTCTTTTTGTTTCAAACTTGCAGCGTCTGCAGTTCTTTGTTTTAATCTTAATTGTGTCACTGGTTACCTTGAAAGATGTGGTTTGATCCTATCCCTTGTCCAGCTGCCCAGAGTGTGAATGCCTTTTAATGTAGTGCTCTTGCCTTTTGCTGTTTCTCACTCTCCTCCCCCTCTCTCTCCCCATCTTCATAGGCAGCCTGGGGTGGAAGTGCCCTCGTCTCCAGGAAACATCGGGATTTGCTGACTGGAATCGAGAGGTGTGAACTGTAATTCTGTACTTTCTACACTGTTTCTGTTTTCTAAAGGGTACGTTTATTAAAAGATGCCAGCACATTAATGGGCATTCTTATGTCCAAGATTTGATTTTTGTTATAGTCTTTTCACTTAAGAGCATGTTACCATTAGTTTGTGGGCAGGGCTAACTGCTCAATGAGAAGTCATGTTCTTGTACTGTTTGATCTTTAAACATTTTTAAGACCGCGTTGCTTTCTGATGAGCAAATGATTTGTGATGGTCAGTGATAATTAGTGTTTATCGCCACATGGCTAAAATACTGTTTGTTTACTTTTTAAACAGATGTCAGGCATGCCATTTATTTTATGCTCCTATCCCTTGAGACTGTGGTGAAAAGATATTCAATGGCTTGGATACATAGTGACTTTTTTTAAACGTTCAGGTTTTTTGCATAATTGCCTGGATTTGGAAGTGAAGTGTGGTTAGGACTTTGCAGATTGTTGAATCCAAGGTAGACCAGCAGGAGGCTGGAAGAACACAGCAAGACAGACAGTATGAGGAGGTGAAGTCAATGTTTCGGGTGTAACCCTTGAGGACTGTTTAGGGGGTGTGGGAGGTGGTGCTGTGAGATGGTGAGGTAGGGATAGGTGAACATAAGTAGAGGGTATGACCTGGTTGGTGGATGGGAGGAATGAATCCAGTTGGTAGCTGGAAGGGTAAGTCAGAGGTATGGAAGGGAGGGGGAGGTGTCGGAAGTTGGGAAGGGAGGGTATTTGAAATTGGAGCCCTCCATGTTGAGTCCTCCAAGCTGTAGGCTGCCCAGGTGGAAGATGAGGCGGTGTTCCTCCAATTTGTGGTCTGATTCATTGTGGCAATGGAGGAAGCCCAGGATGGTCGTGTCGGAAAGAGTGGGAAGGCAAATTAAAATGGGCAGTGACTGGGAGGTCAGGTCGGCCCTTGCGGGCCTGGTTGAGATGCTTGGTGAAACGTGCCCTGAGTTTACGTTTGGTCTCACTGATTTGTAGAGAAGACCACATCGGGAGCACCTGATGCAATCAACTAGGTTGGAAGAGAGTCAGGTGAACCTCTATCTTACCTGGAAGGACTGTTTGGGGCCCTGGATGGTGTTGAGGGGGAAGCCCTGACCTGTTATGAAAAACTGATCAAGCTGTTTAATTTGATCTGCTGTTTGTGAGGGTGTACAGCCAATGTACCTGCATTGAAATCATGAGGATGTGACTCCTGTGCCTTCAAAATGACATTTGACCAGTTGTGCCAAATAGAGAATCATTCCTCAGTTCCACTTTGAGATCTATGTCTTTTTTCTTGCTGCCTGTGGTCTGGTCCAGGTTTGTGATCTGTAGTCACTGGGAGCAAGGGTGCTTTCTCTGTCTGAGAGGCCTGACCTACATTACTGTCTGCTACCTTGGCTACAAAATGTTGTGTTGTGTGAAAATAAGGGTGAGTAAGCAAAATATTGGAATTTTTTTAAAAACGCCTGTGAATGGTGGTGATTCTGAAATAAAACCTGAAAATTTAGCAGCTAAGTCATTACTTGGAGGTTGCCTGAGGGGGAATGTTGGTTTGGATAGGGCTTGTTCCACCAGGCTGGGAATTGATCCAACCCCATCCTTGCACCATTCCCCTTTATAATGTTGGTGGTTGTTTAGTGCATTTCCAACATCTGTTTTAACGGGACAAACTAAGAGCACCCTGAATATGTTGACGTTAATCAACTTCTCACTTTTCTCCCCCTTCAGGGCTGATTCTGTTGCCTGGAACCCCCACAAAATGCTGTTGGCAGGGCTGCAGTGTTCTGCCTTTCTGCTCAAAGACAACACTGTGAGTGGAAATTTAGCTTCCTGGCACAAAGGGTTGTTCCATGACACATCCCAGCTCCCAGTGGTACTATTGACACTTGGGCTCCTGTTCTATGGGCATTGGCTGTCCCCGTTGCCTTACCTATGTGGTCATTCTTGATGCTTGTTTGCTTCCAGGCTTTTCGAGCAGTGGATGGTGCAATGTTGAGCCTGTCCCATGCCTTCAGGGATTTGCAGTTATGCACATTCCAAAAACCATCGCTGGCTTTTAATTGCAGTACACCTTCCACATTGTACTTGCCACTGGCTGTGGTTTCAGTACAGCCCTCATTTAGGCGGTTATCCACTGTGTCTCGAGTACCTTGTGATTATCATGCTGTGGGAGTTTGCTGTGTGGAAATTAGCTTTGTTACATCTCTCTCATTACAATGATGTTGACACTTCAAACTCTAAAGCACTTCAGGAACTCCCTGAGGTTATGAAAGGTGCTATACAAAACTTAAGTTGTCATATCCTCCAGCCGCCACCTTGTAGCTCGGTCATTTAACCTGCCTGTGTCTCTTTTTCCTCCCCTCTGTTTGCCTTCTCATCTCTCTTTCTATTGGCAAATCTGGATACATTACTCTCTGACCCTTCTTTATAGGTCGTCTCATTTTGATTGCAATTAATTGAAGCTCCAGCACTGACCCTTGTCGGATTCTGCTAGTCACAGTCTGCCAAGTTCAAAATACCTCACCTTATCCTTATTCTCTGCTTCCTATTTGTTAATCAATTCTCTATCCTGTGCCTTTTGCTTGTGTATCAGTCTTTTGTTGTTTTACCACCTTACCAAATGATTTTGGAAATCCAAGTATATGACAGGCTAAATAAAAGGGGAGTGAGTAGTTATCAGTTACATCCTCCGGAAAAATAATGTTAATAGCCAATCTCTTGAGATCTTTCTCAAATCTATTTTTTTTTTTTGTTTTTTTGTTTAAAGGCTAATCATCCAATGTGATTATTGCAATAGTGTTGCACTAAATTGAGACTCTGCAATGGGAAATTATTTTCAAACCCATTGTGCTACCACATTAAATGCTGGGTACTGCAGAAGCTAAAGTTACCTCTTCACTCTCAGGGTAGGCACAGCATGGGGTTAGATACGGAGTAAAGCTCTTTTTTTTTTTTAAAACAGTTATCATTCACCCAGTTTCTCCAGAGCCTGCCTTTTTGTGCTTGCTTTACTTTTTTTTTTTTTCTTTCTTTCAATAACCTTCCTGTCTCACCTCTGTTTGACTTTTGTAGCTTTTTAATGGCTCCCAGACGGTTTTGCATGGGTCTCTGTACAGGTTGCTTCATTTGACCACTAGCCATTCTGAGAATTGGCTCCAAGGTAGAAAACCGGGTGGTGGTGGAGGGTTGTTTTTCCCGACAGGAGGCCTGTGACCAGTAGAGTGCCACAAGGATCGATGCTGGGTCCACTATTTTTTTGTCACTTTATAAAAATGATTTGGGTGTGAGCATAAGAGGTATAGTTATTAAGTATGCCGATGACACCAAAATTGGAGATGTAGTGGCCAGCAAAGATTATCTCCGATTACAACAGGATTTTGACCAGATGGGCCAATGGGCTGAGGTGGCAGATGGAGTTTAATTTGGATAAATGAGAGGTGCTGCATTTTGGGAAAGCAAATCTTAGCAGGACTTATACACTTAATGGTAAGGTCCTTGGGAGTGTTGCTGAACAGAGACCTTGGAGTGCAGGTTCATAGCTCCTTGAAAGTGGAGTCACAGGTGGATAGGATAGTGAAGAAGGTGTTTGGTATGTTTTCCTTTATTGGTCAGAGTATTGAGTACAGGAGTGGGGAGGTCATGTTGTGGCTGTACAGGACATTGGTTGGGCCACTTTTGGAATATTGTGTGCAATTCTGGTTTCTTTCCTTATCAGAAAGATGTTGTGAAACTTGAAAGGGTTCAGAAAAGATTTACAAGGATGTTGCCAGGGTTGGAGGGTTTGAGCTATAGGGAGAGATTGAATAGGCTGGGGCTGTTTTCCCTGGAGCTTTGGAGGCTGAGGGGTGACCTTATAGAGGTTTATAAAATCATGAGGGGCATGGATAGGATAAACAGGAAAAGAACTAGTGGGCATAGGGTGAGAGGGGAAAGATATAAAAGAGACCTGAGGGGCAACTTTTTCAGAGGGTGGTACGTGTATGGAATGAGCTGCTGGTGGAGGCTGGTATAATTGCAACATTTAAAAGGCACTTGGATGGGTATATGAATAGGAAGGGTTGGGAGGGATATGGGCCAGGTGCTAGCAGGTGGGGCTTGATTGGGTTGGGATATCTGGTCGGCATGGACGGGTTGGACTGAAGGGTCTGTTTCCGTGCTGTAGATCTGACTCTGACTCTGACTTTGACTTTGACTGAGCTCCAGTTGAGCCCTGGTCCTCCTAATGTGGAGGTGTATTTTAAACTTTTATTTCCCCTGTAATGGTTCTGTTTTTGGTTGTGTAGAATGCTGCTGCTGCTGCGGCTCAAAATGTGGGAGCAGGGCCAGTGGGTGGTGTCAGAGCTGTTTGCTAATTTGGTTGAGGGAATTTTGAAGAAAAAAAAAGTAACTACTTAACTAATTGGTGAATAACCTAATGCTTTTATTTCTCACAACACCAGGTTCTAGTCCAACAGATTTATTTGGAAGCATTAGCTTTGAGTGCCACTCCTTTTATCAGACATTGGCATCTGAAGGCACAAACACCAATTGCAGACAAAACTGAAATGAGACGTTCAAAAGATCAAAATTGGAGGAACACAGGTGTCAGACAACCACCTGATGGAGCAGCGTTCTGAAAACCAATGCTTCCAAATAAACCTGTTGGACTATAACCTGGTGTTGTGACTTTTAACTTTGTTCACCCCAGTCCAACACCAACACGTCAATCATGGCTTTTATTTGTGTAAGAGGACTGTATGCTGTGGCTGTAACCTTTCTTGCCCAATTTGTTGTGAATTCTGTCTCTTTTTTTTCTAGGACCTCCTGAAAACTTGTCATGCAGCCAATGCCAGCTACCTTTTCCAGCAAGACAAGTTCTACGATGTCTGTTATGATACAGGTGACAAGTCTCTGCAGTGTGGCCGGAAAGTGGATTGCCTCAAGCTGTGGCTGATGTGGAAAGCCATTGGTACTCGAGGGCTGGAGGAAAGAGTTGACCGTGCCTTTGCCTGCACTAGGTTTGTATTAGGACTATTCTGGATTAGTGGTGCTGGAAGAGCACAGCAGTTCAGGCAGCATCCAAGGAGCTTTGAAATCGACATTTTGGGCAAAATCTTGCATTGACAACTTGGGGTCACACACTTAAGATCACAACTTTTCTCAGGGTTTTTGTCTTTGGAACAGTCTTTCACAAAAGACTGGAAGCAGGGTCCTTGAATAATTTTTTCAGGCATCAGTAGCTTGATCCCTTGATCTTAACAAGGGAATGGAAGGTTGTCGTGGGCAGGGAAAGTGAAGTAATCCAATTAGCCATTATCTTATTGACTAGAGGAGCAGGCTTGAGGGGCCACATGGTCTACCCCTCCGCATTGGTATGTTTGTAGACCTCCAAACTTGATTGTTCAAATCCCTCCATGGTCTCTTGCTTCCCTATCTCTAATAATTTCCTCCCGCTGTTTTAATTCTTTGTGATATCTGCATTCCTCCAATTTTGATCTTTTGAACGTTTGATTTCTGTTCTCTGCCATTGGTGGTTGTGCCTTCAGATGCCAAGGCCTGAAGCTATCCCCTAAAACCGATCTTGCTGTTTGAATGAGCTTCTGATCACCAGTCCTAATCTCCAGCGTCAAACATGGCTTGATGCTATTATGAAGAGACTTGGGCATTTTGATTGTATTTAACTGTTACAATGTGGGGTGGTTGGAGGGGTATCTGGCACACTCTGCCTAAAAAGATGGCAGAGTCCGAAACCCTGAACCAAATCTTGTCGTTAAAAGGATTATGTCCTTGAGATACCATCACCTCAGGTGGGTTCAGACCAAGAGCTGGCAGATGTGATAGCTGGACAGTTCATCAACAAGCATGGATACAATGGACTGAATTGCCTCCTGATCTATAAACTTCTGCAGTGCTACACTGCTATATAAATCTAAGTTGTCATTTAGTTTTGGTAAGAGCTCATTTGGTTGTGTTACCTAGTACATATCCATTGCAAAACTTCTTGATTGTGGGTGCTGATTGGAACTTCTGAATGGTATGAGAAGCTTCATACTGAGGAAACGAGCTACCTGAATTCTAATGGCTGGCAAATTGAGGTCCACGAAAAGTAATATCTGTAGTTCATTGTCCTAAATGACTTTGACCTTTTTCTGAAATGGTACCTTCAAAGAAATGTAACCAAAACTCTTTACTCTTTAAAATCCAAATTTCCAAATGAATATTATAATCCTTTATCATTTAATGCTGACTTTACCAACAATGCTTGCGTTCCATGAAAAAGCAAAATGTACTTGATTGTTTTTGGAATATCCTAAGGTTGTAAAAGAATGAGCATGCTCTTTCACAACAGCACTAAAGTGCCAATTGGCATATCTCTTGTCTACCAGCGCTCAGCAAGAAGAACTTGACTAGTCTTGCCCTCTTGCCTTTTCTTGTTGTCCTGCAACTTTTTTTTTCATACAATGATCTAATTGCTTTTTGAAAGCCTTGATTGAATCTGAATCTGTCTCTACCACACTCTTGACAGTGCGTTCTACATTTCACTGCGTAACAACAAAGTTGTTCTTCCTCATGTCGCCATTATTTCTTGAAGCAGTCGCCCCAAATGTCCTGAAATTCTTGTAACTTCTCTCAGTGGGAACCGTTTCTGTGAACTCCTCATTTTGAACATCTCTATTAAATCACCTCTTGAATTCTGTAACTGAAGTCCCTCATCCTGGGGGCCGTTCTTTATAAATTATTTCTGTACCTTCCTTTTATATCAATGTACAGTTTAATCTACAGTGGAATGCCTGTTTCCTACTTGTCAGGACTTTTGCAGGCTGCAGCATTGAGGAAAGATTGTCTTGCTCTGCATTGCTAATATCCTTCTGTTAATTGTATTTCATTCTTTTAGTACTCTATTATTTCTCTGGAGATATTCATTGTTGTGCCTCTTGTTTGAAGATCATTCGTGAAAGATTCCTGACTAACTGCAGTGGAGGATGACGACAGCCCCTATCACTGGATGGAAAGACTGGCATAACATTTGCTTTCTCTCTGTCACTATATCCGTAGAGAGGGATGGGAGCAGACAGTCTGGGCAAGTACTTAATTGGGGGAGGGGGGAATGACAATGCAATGACAGGCAAGAACTGGGGTGCCTGAATTGGAACAGATGTTCTCCGGAAAATGCATAATAGAAATGTGGAGGTTGTTTAGGAAGCGCCTGCTGATCGTGCTGAACAGGTTTACCTCACTGAGGCAAAATTTTAAAATCTCACACCAGGTTATAGATCAACAAGTTTATTTGGAAGCACTAGCTTTTGGAACGTTGCTCCTTCATCAAGTAGCTGTGAAGGAGCAGTGTTTTGAAAGCTAGTGGTTCCAAATATATCTGTTGGACCATAACCTGGTGTTGTGATTGTAACTTTTTTCCACTCCAGTCCAACACTGGCCTCTCCATGTTATGGCTACCACTGAGGCAAGGGAGGGGTGGCAGGTTGGAAGAAACTTTGGTGACAAGGGATGTGGAACATCTAATCAAGAGAAAGAAGGAAGCTTGCTTAAGATTGAAGAGGCAAGGTTCAGACAGGACGCTAGAGGGTTACAAAGTAACCAGGAAGGAACTGAAGAATATTCTTAGGCAAGCTAGAAGGGGGCATGAAAAAGTTTTAGTGGGTAGGATTAAGGAAAAACCAAAGGCATTCTACACTTACGTGAGGAACAAAAGGATGGCCAGAGTGAGGGTAGGGCTGATCAGGGATGGTGGAGGGAACTTGCGCTGGAGTCTGAGGAAGTAGGGCAAGTCCTTTAATCAATACTTTGCCTCAGTTTTCACTACTGAGAAGGACCTTGATGTTTGTGAGGACATCGTAAAACAAACAGATGCTTGAACAGGTTGATGTTAAGAAGGAGGGTGTGCTGGAAGTTTTGAAAAACACGAGGATAGCTAAATCTCCTGGGCCAGACCGGATGCGCCCTAGGTTACTACAGGAAGCCGGGGAAGAGCTTGCTGTGATGATCTTTGCATCCTCACTGTCCACTAGAGTAGTGCCAGATGTTTGGAGGGGGGCAAATATTATTCCCTTGTTCAAGAAAGGGAATAGGGATAATCCTGGGAATTACAGACCAGCCAATTTTTCGTCCGTGTTGGACAAAGTATTGGAGAGTACCCTGAGAGACCGGATTTGTGATTATTTGGAAAACCATAGTCAGCATGGCTTTGTCAGGGGCAGGTCTTGCCTAACAAACCTTATTGAATTCTTTGAGGATGTGACAAGACACAATGATCAAGGTAGAGCAATGGATGTGGTGTATATGGATTTTAGCAAGGTGTTTGATAAAGTCCCCCACGGTAGGCTCATTCAGAAATTAAAGGGGCATGAGATACAGGGAAATTTGGCTGGCCCATAGAAGACCTGAGGGTGGTGATAGATGGAAAGTATTCAGTCTGGAGCTTGGTGACCAGTGGTGTTCCGCAGGAATCTGTTCTGGGACCTCTGCTCTTGGTGATTTTTTTTTAATATATAAATGACTTTGAAGAAGTGGACGGGTGGGTTAGTAAGTTTGGTGATGACATGAAGGTTGGTGGAGTTGGATAGTGTGGAGGGCTGTTGTAGGTTGTAACGAGACATTGACAGGATGCAGAACTGGGCTGAAGTGGCGGATGGAGTTCAACCTGGAAACGTGTGAAGATATTAACTTTAAGGGTTGAATTTGAATGCAGAATACAGGGTGAAAGGCAGGAGTTTTGGCAGTGTGGAGGAACAGAGGGATCTTTGGGTCCATGTCCATAGATCCCTGAAAGTTGCCACCCAGGTCGATTTTAGGGTTGTTATGAAGGCATTTGGTGTGTTGGCTTTCATTAGCAGGGGGATTGAGTTTAAAGAATCGTGAGGTTATGTTACAGTTCTATAAAGCCCTGGTTAGACCACAGTTTGAATATTGCATTCAGTTCTGGTTGCCTCATTATAGGAAAGATGTAGATGCTTTAGAGAGGGTGCAGAAGAGATTCGCCAGAATGCTGCCTGGATGGGGGGCATGTCTTGTGAAGAGAGGTTGAGTGAGCTAGGCTTTTTACACTGGAGAGAGAGGGGTAACTTGATAGAGGTGTACAAGGAAATAAGTAGCATAGAATAGTTGGCCAGAGACTTTCCCCAGGGCAGAAATGACTGTCACGAGGGGTCATAATTTTAAGGTGTTTGGAGGAAGGTATAGGGGAGATGGTCAGAGGTAGGTTCTTTATGCCGAGTGTGGTGGGTGTGTGGAATGCACTGCCAGCAGTGGTGGTAGAGTCAGAGACATTTAAGCAACTGCTGGACAACCACATGAATGGTAGGAAGTTGAAGTGTGTAGGTTAGGTTGATCTTGGATCAAGATAAATGTTTGGCACAATATCATGAGGTATACTGTTCTATCTCATGACCTTTTTGACCTAATGAATCTGAAATGTTGTCCCCATCTGTAGATCATCTGCTCCTCCCTGCCACCACCGGTTTTGCTCGGACAATCAATACTCCACTTCCACGTGCTCTCTTGCTTCTCCTTCAATCAGTCACTCCACCTCTCCCACACTCTGAGCACCTCATTCCAAGCTGCTTTCCAACTGCTTGAGCTTTTGTAGTTGGGGTTCAATGTGGAGTCTCAGCCCTTTCTTGCTTGAGCTGTTATATTGCTCTAGGTGGTAGAGGTTGTGGGTTTATAAGGTACTGTTGAAGGACCCTTCTTTGGTTGCTGCAGTGCATCTTGTGGATGGTACAGACTGCTGCAGCTATGCATCAGGGATGAAGGGGAGTGAATGTTGGTGGTGGATGTGGTGCCAATCAAGCAGCCAGCTTTGTCTGGGATGGTGTAAAGCTGCTTGAGTTGGAGCTGCATCCATCCAGGCAATTGGGGAATCTTCCATCACCCTCCTGACCTGTGCCTTGTCGATGGTGGGACAGGCTTTGGGGAATTATTTGCTGCAGTATTCATAGCCTCTGACCTGCACTTGTTTCACAGTTCTTTGGGTTTCTGACCCATGATAATCCCAGGATAATGTTAGTGGGTTTCAACAATGGTAATGCCATTGAATTCTAAGGGGAGGGGAAGAAGTGATTTAGATTAACTTTTTTTTTGTGAAGATAGTCTTTGCTTGACAACTGTGTGGCATGAATGTGACTTGCCACTTACCAGCTGGTCTGAATACTGTCTAGGTCTTGTTGCATTTGGACTTGAACTTCTTTTAGTATTAAAGTTGTGAAATGGTGCTGAACATAAAACAAGCACCCCCACTTCTGACTTTATGATTTGACCTTGATATCAAGGACAGTCACTGTCTCATCTCATCTCGTCTTTGGAATTCAGCTGTTTGTTTGTTTGTTTTTTTTTTTTGCCCAAGTTTGAGCATGTAATAAGATCAGGAACTGAGTGACCCTGGTGGAACCCAAACTGCACATCAGTAAACAGATTATTGCTAAGCAAGTGCTATTTGTTACACCTCACTGGAGTAGCATGCTAAAACTCGAGCCCTGTTACTCTTAGAATTGTCATAAAAGTTGTATTTTGAAAAATACAGAAATGGGGGAATTTTCTGTCTTTTAGACCCTGATAGTACAGACCAAGTTTGTATACTTAACAAGAATTACTATTTATTACAAAATTCAATTCTAGCTACAGATAAAAATTATAAACTGACAGCATGTAACTCTACTATATAAAATGCTAACCCCCTTAAACTACTCTTTCATGGGGGTGGTACTGGTGTTATGTTTGAGGTAGAAAGACTGGGTGTGGAATGAACTTCCTGAGGAAGTGGTGAATGTACGTATAATTCCAATGTCCAAACATACTTTGATTTATTGTCACATGTACTGAAGTACAGTGAACAGCTTTGTTTATGAGCAGTACAGGCAGATCATAGTAAGCAAGGATATACTTGACGCATACAGGTTATATTGCACAGGATGTGCGCTAGACAAGATCAAACGTTTGCAAGATCGGCATTTTTTTGAGGCTGGAGAGTCCATTCATCAGTCTGATAACTGCTGGGAAGAAGCTGTTTCTGAACCTGCTGGTACGTGTTCGGGCTTCTGTATCTTCTGTCTGATTGAAGAGGTTGTAGGAGATCATTGCCAGGATGGGAGGGGTCTTTGACGTTGGCAGCCTTTCTGCAGCAGCAAGCTGTGTAAATGGAGTCCATAGATGGGAGGTTGGCTTCTGTGATGGTCTGGGCTGTGTACCCAACATTCTGTAGTTTCTTACAGTCCTGGGCAGAGCAGTTGCTGTGCCAGGCTGTAATGCACCTGGACAGTATGCTTTCTATGTTGTATCTGTTTAAGTTGGTGAGGGTCCATACAGATGTACCAAATTTCCTGAGACACCTGAGGAAGAGATGTTGTGCTTTCTTGACCATCTCATCTACATGGGAAGTTCAGGATGGGTTGTCGGTTACTATCACTCCTAGGAACTTGACGCTCTCCACTCCCTCAACCTCTGTTCTGTTGATGTAGGTGGAGGCATGTTCTTCTTTCTTTGAGGTCAATGATGAGTTCTTTAGTTTTGCGGTGTGTGTGCTCATTGCACCATGTCACCATGAATAGGAAAGATTTGGTGGGATATGGGTGAGGGTAGCCAGGTGGGACTATTTTAATTTGGCATGGACTGGTTGGACTAAAGGGTCTGTTTCAGTGCTGTATAATTCTATGACTCAAATGTATAAAAGCACTTCACTTCAGCTGGCTCCCGTTCACAGGATTAGGTGAGATGATTCTTGTGCTCAATCACAATGCTGCTTCCTTTCTCTATGTACTTTCTTCTGTTTGCTCCTCACTTACAATTATCTGACTTTTTTATCAATTAGAAGTTAGTTCACAGCAGCTACTGTAGGAAAAATAAATTGGCTTCGTTTCCAGGCTTGCGGTATTTTTTTTACCGCAGAGATGGCTTCAGAGTCTATGGACCTTTTTGATAGAGACAAGCTATCTTGTTCACCCATCCAATCATGTTGGCAGGTAGAAGGCCTTTGGGGACTATTGATCAGTTATTGATAACAATCAGCTACTTGTTTGCTGGTTGGATCTCCATTCCTACACTGCTCTTGGCTCCAACTCATCTGCAAACTACACTTCAACTACTGCTTGAATAGCAGCTGTGTAAACAATGTTTATAGTGAGTGTCCAGTTACTTAAAGCCTCTGAACAATCCTCTATTTTTAGAACTATTACGTTCTCATTTCGGTCATTAATCAAAACTGCAGGAAAATAAAATATGCGGTCTTAAAGTTGAAACTCTTCATTACTGCTTTTTTCCAACATTGTGCACTTGAACAATTTTCCACATTACTGGGTGGATGCCAGTAATGTCTCTACTGGAATGGCTTAATGAGGATGTGACTAGTTCTGGCACTCAACCTTTCAGCATGACTGCTGAGGTATTGTAGCCTTTCACTGTTCAGTACCTTCAGCCATTTCTTCTTTTATGAAGTGAATTGAATTGGTTTAAAACTGCAAACTATGGTGGTGGGGACCAAGGTGGATTAGTCATTTGGTACTTCTGCCTGAAGCAAATGCTTTATCCTTGTCTATTGCAATTATGTTGGAGTCAGCTGTCATTAGGAAAGGTTATGCAGACATATTGCCCTTTGTTTAATTACTACCATGCGTGAGGGTTGAAGAGCTTTTATCTGTTCTGTTTGCTGTATGATCATGTTGCATCCTGAGTAGACCTATGCTGTTGCTGTAGAAGGTTGTCATCCTATTTCTCAAGAATCCCTGTTGCTGCTCTGGGAATGTTCTTTGTTGGTTTGAGTATTGGTCACTTGGCTTGATAGCCTTTGTCTACCATTGTGTTTGCAGGTCTGGAGTTGCAGAGCCCAGATTGTGTAAGGATTCTTGCCCACAAGGGCATATGTGAACCCATTTGAACATTTTCAATGCTTTTTGTAGTTATGGTCCTATCTTTATTCTTTGTCAAAATTTATTTAATTTACTTCAAATTGACAGTGGAGATTGAAGACTCATCTCTAGATGATTAGTGCACATCTCTGGACCACCAGTATACCCATGATAACGGATGCCATACACAATACCCTGTGAGGATGTATTAGTATGAGGAGGCTACAATTCTCACCACTGCATATGAGAGGTTGTTGCTTTCCCCTGTCCCTTCCATCGCACTGTTTTACTTGCTGGTTTTTAGATGTAATTCTGAGGTTTCCTTTTGTGTTTTAATATCATTCGGTCATGGAATTTTTCTTTCCCTCAGATATTTTGTCAATGAGATGAAGAAAAGAGAATGTTTTCGACTACTGATGGAGGTAAAATGCCACTTTAACTGCACTTCAAAGTTTTCCCCTTTTCCATACTTGACACTTCAGCCTCTGATTTCATCTCTCCATAATTGTAGTTGTAAAATGGAACATTATTGAATAATCCCCCTTTTTTTTTATTGAAATGGATGAAAATCCCTGCTTCTCCCAATTTCATCAAACTCCTCTGCCTTCTCCTGCTCAGTAATACTTCATATCTCTCTTCCCATGGCACTGCCTCCAGGTCCCTGACAGATTTACTTGCTATTGCTGTGGGAGGGTGAGTGGGGTGCTCCTAGTTGGGTTGGAGACTGGCAGGATTCCTGAGCGTTTGGTGGGGGAGGAACGAGGTCCAAGGTAACTATGGGAAGTAGTCACCATGGTGTGATGTGGAGGATCGCAGAAATAAAGGCATCTTTTTGTGTTGGGATTGTCAGGGAGGGTCTTTAACAGTCCATTTTGAGATAGTAAGTCTGATTCTTTTCAAAATTTAGGTGCCACTTAATGTCTGCCACTTTGTTTTGGTCACTTTTAATGTCTGTCCAGTGTGATTCCAACAGACTGCTCCTCCATTGAATTGTAGTTTCTTCTTGCTAACCTTCAGGATGACCAAAGGTTTTATTTACTGGTGACCCCAGCTACACATTCCTCACTTGTAGAGATTCTGCTCCTTCCCAGTCATTGAGCTATTCACTATCGTGGAGCCGTATTTGGTCTACGTTGCATCACCCAAATGTCTCGTCAACCCCGGCATTACTTACACCTGCCTTTATCTCTGCTTTTCTTGGCTCAGTGTGAGCTTTCCCTACAGCTTCTATTTCAAACCGCTTTCCCAGTGCTTTGTGTAACAGTCCAGCAGTGTGGCACTGGGAAAGCACAGCAGGTCAGGCAGCATCCGAGGAGCAGGAGAGTTGACATTTCTTCTGAATGATTCCTGATGAAGGGCTTATGCCTGAAACATCAACTCTTGCTTCTCGGATGCTGCCTGACTTGCGCTTTTCCAGTCCCACATGTTTTGACTGACACTCCAGCATCTGCAGTCATCACTTTCTCCCTTTTTTTTTTTGTGACAGCTTGTTTATACATGTTACAGGCTTGTATTCCGAAGTGACATCGTCCCTTTTTTAGGGAGGGGGTCGGTGTGAAGTGGGTCTGTTGGCTGCTTTTATTTATTTTTTGGCTGATCTTTTGAAGTACCTTTGATTTGAAAGATCAGTTTTAAGGATGGGAAAGCTGGCATCTTAACGAGTACAGATTTCTCGTTTTCTTGCAGCCTCAGTATGTCAATGTTTGCTTCTGGTATATCCCACCCAGCCTGCGAGGGAAAGAGCAGAGTTCTGACTTCTGGCAGAACCTTGGAAAGGTAAGGACGTGCTGGGTTGTTTTGTTTTTGTTTTTTTTTTTCCCAGCTGACTTGTTCAGGAGGGGTAAATTATAATGATGGAATTGTTTTAGCATAATCTATTAGAGGAGAGTAAGAGGGGTAGCTATAGTCATCGGTTTGGTCAGAAAAGCGATGGGGAGCCCCTGCCATTCACCATCATCCCACCTCTGGAGTTATGACTGACTATACCCAGTAGTAGTATATTCACTGCTATACCAGTACGGAGTATAGTCATGACCCACAATACTCAGTCACTATAATTGCTCATGACTTGGATAACCCAACTCCCGTAATTCATACAGTTCATGTGTCTTGCAGTATCCATGAACAAATAGGCAAAGAAGTTAGACTGGGTGTTTTAGTCCAGTTTCAGATTAAGTAAAAATGCGTAGTCCATTTATCTTGTTGCTTGAATGCAAAGCTTAACTTGGACCTTGCATTCTCTAGTGACTACTGTAGTATAAGTAAGGCAGTCGGCAAAAGACCACTGTTGAAGACTCCCTGTGCCAGAACCATTCACAGTTAGATGGTGACTACTTGGAACCAAAACGTGACCTCCCTGGAATTTTAATACCTGAAGATGCAAGCAGAGTGTTGGCAGAAAGGAAAGACTTTAAAAGGTGGCTGTGCCTGTTCGCTTACCTGTTTCTCATTCACCTTTTTGACCACTATATCTGTTTTTCAGGTTGCCCCATTTATCAAGGAGCGAATGATGAAGCGAGGCAGCATGATGGTGGGTTACCAGCACCATGGAACCAAAGTGAACTTCTTCCGACAGGTCCTGATCAGTCCGCAGGTCAGCCGGGAGGACATCAACTTTTTTCTGGATGAAATTGAACGGCTGGGAAGTGATTTCCAGCCGGAGTAATGTATCAGTGCTCTTACTTTGCTGTAATCTGTCCATTGGTGATCTCTCATTCTCCGGTGGATATTTCCAGAAGAAATTCTTGCTCGAACAATTCAGTTTATGGGAGCAAAATAAATTTTTGAAGATTTTGATTAAAACTATCAATTAATGTACACACACACAGATCTTCCTGCTGACTGTATGTGTTCCATATTAGATATTTTGCCAGTTTCTGCAGACAATGAATCCAGAGACATCAATCTGTCCCTGACCTGGCTTGTCCTATTCAGATGCCATTGGCTTGTCATTTGTGTGTGTTAGTACAGTGGAGGAAACTCATCTGGGGTGTCAGCTGATCTACTGAGAACAAATTAGAAGCAATGTTAACATGTATTTAATCCTTTGCTGTCCCTGTTCTCGGTGTGTTTGGTGTAGAGGAAGCTTCACCCTGTATCTAACATTATGTTGTATCTGACCTGGGAGTGTTTAATGAGACATACATTTTAATAATGTGATGTTCATATTGAAGGAAAAATGAATTGTTTGGTAAAAATCTGACTGTTCAGCTGATGGGGACATCTTTGAAATGATAAATATTTTTGCAAACAAGAAATCTTGTTTAATGGGAGGGGAGTGACTATAAAAGGGATGATCATTTTAATTTGTTGACTACTACATATAATTTGAGGTTGAGAGTAAGTGTGACTTTTTTGTTTCTTTCCATCCCTCGCCAGCATAAATCCATGCAGAGGTTTGCCTCCTGGTTGAGTTCTTGAGAGAGATTTTGCTTTGCTCTCTGACTGTACCCAGTGTAGAGTTGAAGGAGATAAGGTGGTATCATTGAATAGTTGTCTGCAACAGAATCTCCAGTTCTCCAATTTCTCATCCCAGGGCAGTGAGGTGGTTTGCCAGCGGTGGCAAGATTCCTCTAACGTAACTTCAATGA
The DNA here is from genome assembly GCF_004010195.1 of Chiloscyllium plagiosum. Taxonomy (NCBI): domain Eukaryota; kingdom Metazoa; phylum Chordata; class Chondrichthyes; order Orectolobiformes; family Hemiscylliidae; genus Chiloscyllium; species Chiloscyllium plagiosum. Next base: position 10,130,031 of record NC_057752.1, read on the forward strand.
AACAATTGCCAATGTTCTTCCGGTCCCTTTCAATAATGCTTGATATCCTTTCAGTAAATATTTATTTATTTCAATATGATTGGATGATGCAGAAGTGTGGAACTTCACCTTGGACTGTGTGCCATCGTCTGGCCTGGCTTGAATCTAATAGAGAGCTCTATCTACTTTGCCATTTAATGACCCTTCATACTATTTTAAGATTATTGACACTTTCAATTTCCCTTAGTAGTCAATGTCATCTTGCTGAGTGCACAAGCCCAAGGCATTCCTTAACTTTGTCTGGTGCACTGGTATTAACTCTTTTTTTCGGTCTGGTATAGAACCAAAAAAAAAATGCAGTTTGCATGCTCAGCTCTTTAATGTAGTTGATTCCTGTGAAGTTATAAATTTGAGATCTAATGTTATCTGTATAATGGTTGAGGGTGTCTGGGATGGGTTACTGATCAGGTGCAGTCCCTTTTTTAGTTAAAAAGGAAAATCCCAAGGTGTTTTTTTTTTTTTTTTTTTGAATGAGCTTTTAGTCATCTTCTACAGTATACCATCTTTATACTAAAGACTGTTTCTGTATTATGTCGGTAGTTTTCTGCTGTAATGGGCATGTGGTCAAATTAATTAGTTTGTCAAAAAGATGTCATCTTTTAATCTCTCTCATGCTCGTTGTCATCACTTCCATAGTTTTGTGCCAATAACTGATTTTGAAATTACTGGAAAACATTAAAGTGACTTGACTCTACCTTCAATTTGATGCTGAGTACCTTTTTTTTTTGCTTTAACCCCCCCCCCAAATTTTGCGAGGTCTCTGAGCAATAGCCAGAAAATACTGGAAATGTAAAGAGTCACTCAATTTCTGGGGAAGAGAAGTCTATCTTTGCTTTCAGATATTGAACAGCTGTGATGTGAAACCTCTCCACATGAACTGTTACCTTCAAAAATGACTTTTGTTTTCCTTTTTTACCTTGGCATTTGAAAATATCAAATGGTGTGAGTGTTTGTCGACTTGAACAGCTTGCCATGGCAAGTTTAAGGCTTGTTATTAGTGTAGTGTAAGTACACTATACTTCTGAACTTCTGACAGTGAAAACAAATTTATTGCCAGTGCTGAGTCTAATTCCTGTTGGTTAAAATCCTGAAACCCTCCCACTAAGTATACTTGAGTGAATTGAAGTGGCTTAACAGGCAATTCATGTCACCCTGTCAGTGGTGGAGGGAGTAAGTAGTGGATAGAGTACTGATCAAGTGGCCTACCTGGCCTTTTGAATGTTCTCAGAGCTGACATCCAGGCAGGGAAGATTATTCCATCAGCTTCCTAACTTTTATATCTTGTAAATGGTGGACAGATGTGAGCAAATGTTCCCAAACTTTGGCTGGCTTTGGTGACCACCGCGTTCATAGATATTGTCTACTCAACTGGGGGGGAGAAGAGAGTCATTGATGAAGCAACTGAAGATGGTTGGGTTTAGTACGCTACCCTGAAGAACTCAAAGTAATGAAGTCAGGAGCTGAATGGCCCAAGCAGAACTTTGGTTGAGGGCACCGGGTACGTGGAAACACCACCAGCTGCAAGTCCCTCTCCAAGCCACTTATCATCCTCACTTGGAAATATATTGCTGCTCCATCAGTCTCATCAGGAACTTCCTCTGAACAGCAATATAAGAGTACTATACCACACCGACTGCAGTGGTTCAAGGTGGTTCACCACTGCCACCTTGAGCGTGACTCTGGATCAGCAACAAATGCTGGTCTAGCCAGTGATGCCTTGATTCCATGCATAAATAAATTTAAAGTAATGCATAAAGTTAACCATTCGTGAGGATAGATGAAAAATTGAATGGGTCCTGTGTAAGTTAAAGGGAAAGTGCATTTGGAGATAGGTCTTCCCTTTTGTTCTGTCATGGGATTTGGGGTGGGCAAGTGAGACTAAATGACAAAGTTTCCTGTTTTTTTTTTAAAAATAGAAGTCAAGGCAGTGAGTATTTCTTTACTTTTCCCAATGTGTCCTGATGTGGTGTGAATGCATTTGGACAATTGCTATCCCCTCATTCAAAGTGGAAGAAATTAGGAAAAAACTACCAGCAAAAGCAACAGTAAACAAAATGGAGTTAAGTTATGGCCTAAACTTGTTGAATTCAACAGCCTGGAAGGCTATAAAGGGCTGAGCCTAAAGATGAGATTGAGATTGTTTCTCAAGCTTGTGGTGATCTTCACCAAAACAATGTAGCACACCGAAGACCAGAAAGCTCAGGAGTGTAAGCAAGATGGAGATTAAAATGCTTGGCAACAGGAAGGTCAGGGTCATGCTTATGGTCTGAACAAATTTTACTGTTTTGTAGAGTACCTTTTTTTTTAATCTGTGATAATGTAGACTACTTAAATCACTGTTCATGGATTAAAAGAATCAGCAATAATTCTGTCCTTGTCCTTTTAGCAGTTTGTTCCAGACAAACTGTTATACAGGAATTGAAAGGAATTCAGCATTCCTGGGAAAAGGAGTCAAAGCTACACATATAAAACTGTTTTAACATCTGTTTGATAACTAGCTGCCTTACATCATAACAATATGATCGACCTACAGAAGAATTTAAGGAGTTAATCACAAAAAAGCTGTCTCTTCAAATAGACAGTCAATTGTCAGATGTAACAAGGAACAAATGTGATCAGGCAAGCTGCAGACTTGCAATATTGTGGAAGAAAAAAAATCTAAAGGATCATCAATACTGTCTTGAAGGACACATTGTATAAAAATTCAACTGCAGGACTTCCCGATAGCAGAATATTGAAGAATAACACTGCACAAAAATTGAACCCGGGACACATCCACAGAGAGATGCTGTTGGTTGGAATTTGTAGCTAAATTCCACCATTTAATTGGCAAAATTGGGTTGTGAGGCTTAACTTATGTAAAGGATTGTCTTTTTAGTTGGTACATGCAATAAAGTATAAATAATTGTTGCAGTATTTGATTGATTGTGATTCATTATAAGTAGCTGAATTAAAAGTAGCTTGTGGTAATTTATCCAAGCTTAAATCATGAGCAGCACATATTGTATGTACATGTAGCAGGCTATTTGGCCCCTTATGTCTGCTGTTAAGGCTGATCTAATTGTAACCTCTAATCCACATTTCTGCCTACCCATGATATTTTTCGTTCACTTAGTTACATAGATTATTGGTAAGCATGTCTCCTTTTTTTAAAAAAGAAATCCATGACACAGCTTCCACAATATTTTCAGGAAGTGAATTCTAAAGCCATGTACTTCACTGAGAATTTTTTGCCTTTGTTTTAAATGGGCAACACTTTTTTAAAAATGTTTAAATCGTTACTCTTTTTTTTATACAGATTTTCCCACTGGAGGAAACCTCCTTTCCACAACTACTCTGTTAAGGTTTCTCATGATCTTTCTTATCTTGCAATCAAGTTACCTCTCACTTTTAACTCGAGTAGACAAAAACCTAGCCTGTCTGACCTTTCCTCATAAAGTAAACTGTTCAAGTCATGTATTTGGCTTATACCCGAAATGTCGGTTCTCCTGCACCTCGGATGCTGCCTGACCTGCTGTGCTTTTCCAGCACCACCCTCTCGACTCATGCCACCTATTAGTCCTGTAAACCTTTTCTGAATTGCTTCCAATGTTTCTACATCCTTCTTTCAATAAGGTATGCTTATTTAAGCTTGTAAATTCCTTGTTGTTTATGTCTAAGCTGTAAATTATATTCATGTTCTAGAGGCCTTCTCATGGCTGAAGGTTCTAATGTAGATATCACAGAACTGTCTGTTCATGTTGGTATTGGTGCTTGTAGGAATATCTTCTGCTGTTGGCATTCCTTGAAACGTTAGATCCAGAATTGCAGATTACTAAACTGAAAATATAACTAACTGACAGTACAGTCTCGTTTCGGGTCGTAGGGCGAAATGCAGGAGTTATTTGAAGTGGGAGTTTTGAATCTGTTGGGATATTTGAGCATAACTTTAGAACTCGCAGAAAAGTATGGTGGCCAGTGACGCAAAGAACAAGGGGGAAAAGAGCCTTAGAAAATATTTTTTTAAGATAAAAGACATCTTTAATATTTCCAGACATTTTAAAGAGCGGAACGAACCAGTTTTGTGGAAGATACATTTGCTAGCTTGGAATTCGCCAGTAGTTAAAATGGCGGCAGTGAATAGTTAGTGTCGACGCTAGTTGCCAACAGTAGGCATGGCTGCGCTGGCTTCAGATCCCGCTGTGGGACAGATGCGGTATTTCCCGGCGTGCTGTTGGCAGACGCGACAGGGTGTTTTTTTTTCCCCCCTCATTTGCGCTGCGGTCGGGGGTTTTGTTTTGTAAACTTGCCGCCCGAGGCTGATGCAGAGCGGATGCTGTGAGGAGCGTGTCTCCCGGTGAGTCACTCGATCCAACCGCTCACCCGAGCCAGGGAAGCAGGCTCTAGGAGCTCGGTTGTGTGGAAGCGGGAGGGTGGCCTGGATATTTAGGCCGTGTAACTCGGCCAGGCCCCAGCCTGGGTTCTAGGGCGACCTTGTTCAAGAATAAGCCCAGAGTGCAAGCCCTCAAGCGAGGAGAATAGGGAAGAAAAGCCACTTTAAAAGTACCACTCCTGGTTTACCAACCTTAATCCAAGTTGGAGTTTGGCTTAACCCCCCTCTCTGTTGTGTGTGAAGCGGAGATGGTGTTCAGGCCTTTTTACTTTTTCTATAGGCCTGAGGTATTTCTTTTTTGAGGATCTGGTCAAAGATCTGAAGTTTTGATGTCTGAGTTTCATTTTAATCATTCTACATAGAAACACGCCTTTCTCCACACCCCCGCCCCGTTTCCCTCTCTTCTCTCCCCTCCCCTCCCCCCCCCCCAAGTGTTCATGCTCGCCTTAAATCAGACTCTACAGCTTTGTAGTCTCAACTATTTTTTTAAATGTACCTACTTCTCAGAACTATTGACGGGTCGTAGGCACTTGTGCGTTAATTACCACTTTGCCCATGCTGCGCGATGTTCCCCTTCTTTACTTTCTGAAATCTGTATATGTTTTTGAAAAAAATAAACGCCATATCTGTCCAAAGTTTCAACTTGGATCGTCCAGTTTCCCCACCTGTCTCCCATGTTAGCTGAAAAAGTTTGAGATACACGGCAGGTCGGGCAGCATCTGTGGAGGGCGGAACAAAGCTAACGTTTCATGTCATGAACTTTTCGTTAGAACTTTTAAGATTTCTGCTTTTGGTTTACTGACTCTTCAGATGTTATCTCTCTCAATCTATTGTCACTGCCTCAGTCTTTAAAATATCTGCATATCTCTAAATGTGAGAGATACTGAGGCAGCCCAAACGCCCCATCCTCCTGGATTAGAGTGGTGCTGGAAAAGCACAGCAGTTCAGGCTGCACCCGAGGAGCAGGAAAACCGACGTTTCGGGCAAAAGCCCTTCATTTTGCCTGAAACGTCGATTTTCCTGCTCCTCGGATGCTGCCTGAACTGCTGTGCTTTTCCAGCACCACTCTAATCCAGAATCTGGTTTCCAGCATCTGCAGTCATTATTTTTGCCCCATCCTCCTGTCGCAACATTGCCTCACTGTACACTTTGTTGACCAGTTGGAGATCTTTATTGACAGTTCAATGCCAGTTCACTTTAGGTCACCATCTGCCATGTTCAGTAGGAGCTTACTGCATGACCTGATGGATAGGAGGTGATTGTGTAACTTTGGTGACATGGCCAAGCCAGCTGAACTGTTTTTGTGGCCATTGATGTATGAAACTGGAGGCTGTTCTGTGTCTTCCTTTTTCAGAGATAAAATCCCATCAGTGTATGCCTAGAATTGTGCAAAACCATCTGACATCAAATGCATGTCATTATCACCCATCTCCTAACAGTGCTTGACCACTTGACACTTGCAAACTACTGCCCTATCTCCAACCTCCCTTTAAGTCCATGAATGTGTTGTCACCTCCATTTCCATCTTTTCCCAGATTTCCATATTTGAATTCCTCTGATATTAAAGGGCCTTTCCATGATCCAGAAACGGCTTCTATTAAAGTCACAGGACATCCTATGTGACTGTGACAAAGGTAAATGTTTCTCCTCATCCTTTTTGACCATTCACCATGTAGTATGCAACATTTGACATCATGTCCTCCAACACTTCTCCATAAAATATAGGAGTATAAGTTGATCATTCAGCCCATTGTGTCTGCTCCACCATTCAATGAGATCGCAGCCCTTAATTCTCAATTCCACTTTCCTGCCTTTTCCCCCATAATCCTTGATTTCTTTATTCATTAAAAATGTCTATCTCAGCCTTGAATGTACTCAATGATGCAGCCTTGACAGCCTTTTGTGGTAAAGAATTCCTCTAAGAATATTTTGATAATAGCGAGCTAAGCTTCAATCTGCAATTTGAGAGGGAGAGGGTACAATCGGAAGTGACAATATTTCTGTTGAATAAAGGGAACTATGGGAGCTATGAGGGAGGAGTGGCCAAAGTTCAATGATGCAATACCTTAGCAGGGATGACAGTGGGTGCAATACCTTAGCAGGGATGACAGTGGAGGAACAATGGCAGATATTTCTGTGTATAATGCAGAAGTTGCAGGATCAGTTCATTCCAAAAAGGAAGAAAGATCCTCGGAGGAGGCATGGGTGGCCGTGTCTGACGAGGGAAGTTAAGAAACATATAAAGTTAAAAGAGAAAAAGTATAACACAGCAAAGATAAGTGGGAAAACGGAGTACTGGGAAGCTTTTAAAGAACAGAGGATTACTAAGAAGGAAATACGCAGAGGAAAAATGAGGTACGAAGGTAAACTGGCCAATAATATAAAGGAGGATA
>NC_057752.1:10138246-10209352 GCF_004010195.1 Chiloscyllium plagiosum
AACAAGTCCACACCGACCCGCCGAAGCGCAACCCACCCATATCCCTACATTTACCCCTTACCTAACACTACGGGCAATTTAGCATAGCCAATTCACCTGACCTGCACATCTTTGGACTGTGGGAGGAAACCGGAGCACCCGGAGGAAACCCACGCAGACACGGGGAGAACGTGCAAACTCCACACAGTCAGTCGCCTGAGGCAGGAATTGAACCCGGGTCTACTGGCGCTGTGAGGCAGCAGTGCTAACCACTGTGCCACCGTGCCGCCCAAAGGTTATTGAGGAAAATAAAAGCTTGTGGTGGGGGCAATATATTGGTGTGGATAGAAATTTGATTGGTTAACAGGAAGCAGAGAGTAGCAATAAAACATTTTTGTTAGGTTGGCAGGATGGCTATGATAAATTGGGGAATCCTATTAGAAGGGTGATGATTGATAGACAATGGCAAGCATTTAAAGAGTGGATGGAAGAACTGAAACAATTGTTTATTTCTGTCTGGCATAAAGCAAAACAGGAAAGATGGCCTGACCATGGCTAATGAGGGAAATTTGGGATATTTGATCCAAGGGGCATACAAATTGGACAAATAAAGCAGCAAACAGTTTAGGTTTCAGCAGAGGACAAAAGGATTGATTTTGAGAGGGGCCAAATAGAGGATGAGAGTAAGCTTGTGATGACATGCATACTGCTTGCAAAAGCTTCAATAGGCATGTGACAAGGAAAACAAAACAGTGAAGACGAATGTAGGTCCCTTTTGGAGTAAGAAACAGCAAGTTTATAGTGAGGAGCAAAGATGGCAGTCTTGGTTCTGTCTTCACAAAGCAGGACACAAATAACACCCCAAAAATGGTGGGGAATTTATTGGACTAAAGGTAGGTAAATCCCCAGGACCCGTGAATCTACATCCCTGAGTATTTGAGGAGGTGATGTGAGAAATAATGGATGCATTGGTGATCATCTTTCAATATTCTTGACTCTGGAGCGGTTCCTATGGATTGGAGGGTAGCTAATGTAACCCCACTATTTTAAAAAAGAGAGAAACTAAGAAATTATCGACCAGTCAGTCTGACATTGGTCATAGGGCAAAAGCTTCAGTCCATTATAAAAGATTTAGTGATACTCCACCTGGAAAACAGTGACAGGATCAGACAAACTCAGCACGGATTTATGAAAGGGAAATCATGCTTGGCAAACTAGTAGATTGTTTTGAGATAAACTCATAGAGTTGATGAGGAAGAGCCGGTGGATGTGGGTTTACTTTGACTTTCAAGGCTTTTGATAAGGTCCCACATATGAGACTAGCATGTAAAATTGGAGTGCAGGGGATTGGGAGTAGTGTACTGACAGAACTGATTGGCAGACAGGAAACAGTACGACTAAATGGGTTTTCTGAGTGACAGGCAGTAACTTGGACCTAGCTATTCACTATATATTAATGATTTGTAGAATCATGCAGTACAAAAGGGGCCCTTTGGCCCATCAAGTCTGTACTGCTAAAAATATACCACTACCTACACTAGTCGGCATGGTGGCACAGTGGTTAGCACTGTTGCCTCACAGTGCCAGAGACCTGGGTTCAATTCCTGCCTCAGAGAGACTCTCTGTGTGGAATTTGCACATTCTCCCTGTGTCTGCATGAGTTTCCTCCGGGAGCTCCGGTTTCCTCCCACAATCCAAAAATATGCAGGTTCGGTGAATTGGCCATGCTAAATTGTCTGTAGTGTTAGGTGAAGGTGTAAATATAGGGGAATGGTTCTGGGTGGGTTGCGCTTCGGCGGGTCGGTGTGGACTTGTTGGGCCGAAGGGCCTGTTTCCACGCTGAAAGTAATCTAATCTAATCTAGTCCCAGTTTCCTGCACTAGGCCCGTAGCCTCGAATGTGTTGACACTTCAAGTGCTCATCCAAGTATTCTTTAAAAGGTTGTGAGGTTCCCCTCTCAACAACCCTTCCAGGTAGTGCATTCCTGACTTCCACCACCCTGCTGGTGAAAATGTTTTGCCTCAAATCCTCTCTAAACCTCCTGCTTTTCAGTTTAAAATTATGCCCCTTGTTATGAAGCTTCAACTAAAGGGAACAGTTGCTGTCTAATCCTCCTGTCCGCGCCCCTCATCATCTTATACAGCTCCAACAGATCGTCCCTCAACCTTCGCTGCTCCAAATTAAATCACCCGAGCTTGTCCAGTCTCTCTCCATCACTGAAATGCTCCAGCCCAGGCAGCATCCTGGGGAATCTCCTCTCCACCCCTCCAGTGTAATCACGTCCTTCCGATATTGCGGTGACCAGAACTGCATATAATACTCCAGCTGTGGCCCAACCAAATTTTTATTTACTGCTCCAACATAACCTCCCTGCTCTCTTAATCTATGCCATAACTAATCAAGGTAAGTTTCATATATGCCGCTTTAACTACTCTATTCACCTGTCACCTTCAGAGGTCTGCATCACCTCACATTTATCAGGATTAAATATTTTCTGCCACTGATCTGCCTGCTCCATTTATATCTTCCCGTATCCTGACACCTTCCTCCTCACTGTCAACCATCTGGCCAATGTCTGTCATCCGCAAACGTACTTATCCCTCCCACTTCTGAATGTCACAACCAATAATGGGACCTAGCACTGATACCTGTGAGACATCACCAGGCTCCAGTCACACAAACAGCCTTCTGCTACCACCCTCTCGCCTATCATGAAGCTAATTTTGGATCCATCTTGCCAGGTTACACTGGGTCCCATGAGCTTGATCCCATGATCCACTGCCAAGCCCCAACCATCCAATGCCTGGAGGAAGAATGCCTCATTGTCTGCCTTGGGAATGTCCAACCCCATAGCATCAGTGTGTATTTCACCAGTTTCCTCATTTTCCCCTCCCCCCACCTTATCCCAGATCCAACCTTCCAACTCCGCAACGTCCTCATGACCTATCCTACCTGTTCACCTTCCTTCCCACCCTTGTCTCCGACCTATCACCTTCACCCTTAAAGTCATCTACTTATCCTTCATCTACCTATCACATTCCCAGCTACCTTCCCCTCAGCATCCTCCCCCATTTATCTCTCAGCCCCCTTGGGCCATCCCTTCATTCCTGATGAAGAGCTTATGCTCAAACATTGATTCTCCTGCTCCTTTGACGCTGCTTTACCGGCTGTGCTTTTCCAGCACCACACTAATCAACTCTGATCTCCAGCATCTGCAGTCCTCACTTTCTCCCCATGAACTTTTTACAGAGGAGGGAGTGCTGGATATCTGGAAATGCATAAAAGTGGATAAATCCCCAGGACCTGATCAGGTGTACTCTTGAACTCTGTGGGAAGCTAGGGAAGTGATTGCTGGGCCTCTTGCTGAGATATTTGCATCATTGATAGTCACAGGTGAGGTGCTGGAAGACTGGAAGTTGGCTAACGTGGTGCCACTGTTTAAGAAAGGTGGTAAGGACAAGCCAGGGAACTATAGACCGGTCAGCCTGATGTCACTGGTGGGCAAGTTGTTGGAGGGAATCCTGAGGGACAGGATGTACCTGTATTTTGAAAGGCAAGGACTGATTAGGGATGGTCAACATGGCTTTGTGCGTGGGAAATCATGTCTCACAAACTTGATTATGTTTTTTGAAGAAGTAACAAGGAGGATTGATGAGGGCAGAGTGGTAGACGTGACCTATGTGGACTTCAGTAAGGTGTTTGACAAGGTTCCCCATGGGAGACTGGTTAGCAAGGTTAGATCTCATGGAATACAGGGAGAGACAGATGGAGTTTGATTTTGATAAATGCGAGGTGCTGCATTTTGGGAAAGCAAATTTTAGCAGGACTTATACGCTTAATGGTAAGGTCCTCGGGTGTGTTGCTGAACAAAGAGACCTTGGAGTGCAGGTTCATAGCTCCTTGAAAGTGGAGTCGCAAATAGATAGGATAGTGAAGAAGGCATTTGGTATGCTTTCCTTTTATTGGTCAGAGTATTGAGTACAGGACATTGGTTAGGCCACTGTTGGAATATTGCGTGTAGTTCTGGTCTTCCTATCAGAAGGATGTTTTGAAACTTGTAAATCTTTTCTGAATCCTTTCAAGGATGTTGCCAGGGTTGGAGGGTTTGAGCTATAGGGAGAGGTTGAATAGGCTGAGGCTGTTTTCCCTGGAGCGTTGGATGCTGAGGGGTGACCTTATGGAGGTTTATAAAATCATGAGGGGCATGGATAGGGTAAATAGACAAGGTCTTTTCCTGGGGGAGTCCAGAACTAGAGGGCATAGGTTTAGGGTGAGAGGGTAAAAATATAAAAGAGACCTGAGGGGCAACTTGTTCACACAGAGGGTGGTATGTATATGGAATGAGCTGCCAGAGGAAGTGATGGAGGCTGGTACAATTGCAACATTTAAAAGGCATTTGGATGGGTATATGAATAGGAAGGGTTTGGAGGGTTATGGGCCAGGTTCTGGCTGGTGGGACTAGATCGGGTTGGGATATCTGGTTGGACCAAAGGGTCTGTTTCCGAGTACGTCTCTACGATTCTATAATTTCCCATTTGGGACCTTGTGAAGGCCTTGCTGAAATCCATGTAAACTGGATGTAGGTTTGCTCGCTGAGCTGGAAGGATCTAGCAAACCTACATCCAGAACCGAACCTGAGCTACGAATCTTCTCAAAATTCGCTATTTATGTAAACTATGTCAACTGCCCTACCCTTATTTCAATAAGGCAATGAAATATCACCAAGTTTGCATATGAAATGAAGCTTGGTGGGGAGGGTGAACTGTGAGGAGGATGCAGGGATGCTTCACTGTGTGGTGGACAATTTAAGTGAGTGGCAAACACATGGCAGTATAATGGGGATAAATATGATGTTATCCACTTTGGTACCAAAAAGAGGAAAGAATATGTGAATGGTGATAGATTGGGTAGGGGGAAGGTGCAATAAGACCTGGGAGTCGTTGTACACCAATTGCTGAAAGTTAGCGTGCTGGTGCAGCCATTGGAGAGAAGGCAAAAGTATGTTGACCATCATAGTGAAAGGAATTGACTACATGAGTAAGGATGTTTTGTACAGTGCCTTGGTGAGACCACACGTGAAGTATTGTGTGCAGTTTTGGTCACCTTACCTGAGGAAGGGTATTCCGGCTGTGGACGGAATCAAACAAAGTTGACCAGATTTATTGCCAGGACTGACGTATAAGGAGAGACTGAATCAGCTTGTCAATATTCATTGGAGTTTAGAAGAATTTGGGTGGAGGGGGTGAGAGATGTTGAAGAAACTTAAAATTCTAACAGGTTTAGACAGGGTAAACATAAAAAACAATGTTCCCAATGACCGGGGATTCCAGAACCAGGGTTCATAATCTAAGGATGCGGGGTAACGCCTTTAGGACTGAAAAGGGAAATTTCTTCATTCAGAGTGCTGAGCCTATGGAATTCTCTGCCACAGGAAACTGTTGAGTCCAAAACATAGTAGACTTTTCAAGACAGAAGGAGATATGGTTCTTTGTCGTAAAGGGATCAAAAGTGAAGTAATTTCACAGAGAACCGGTATCCCATCACCAAGTCACCCTTCTACTTACATAGGTAGTGACCAGGCAATCCCTACACTGAGGAGACCTTCTGAAACTCCTGTTTGTTTTCTTCATCTTTTTCTACAGTGAAGGGGAGGGTAGGGATAGACTCCTGCCTATTTTTTTTCTTTTTTTTGACAGCAGTAGTGCTTATTTTTCCCCAGCACCCATGTCGTGTGTGTGCAGGTGTAGGATACAGTGAAGAACAACAAGTGCATAAATCTTTATTTATATTCCACCACCAGGAAGAAAGGAAATACCCGAGTGACCAGTGACAAGCAGTCAAGATTAGTGTTGTGCTGGAAAAGCACACCAGGTCAGGCAGCATCCGAGGAGCAGGAAAATCGACGTTTTGGGCAAAAGCCCTTCATCTGTGTGGAGTTTGCACATTCTCCCTGTGTCTGTGTGGGTTTCCTCTGGGTGCTCCAATTTCCTCCCACAATCCAAAGATGTGCAGGCAAGGTGAATTGGCCATGTTAAATTGCCCGTAGTGTTAGATGCATCAATCAGAGGGAAAATGGGTCTGGGCGGGTTACTCTTCGGTGGGTCGATGTGGACTGGTTGGGCTGAAGGGCCTGTTTCCACGCTGTAGGGAATCTAATCTAATCTAATCAGGAATGAGGCTTTCTCAGAGAGTAAGAGACTCCTGTTTATTTTTTTTTCTCTTTTTTTTCTTCTTTTTTTTCCCACACTACTGCCTAACCGCGGTAGTGCTTATTTTATCCCCAGCACCCATGTTGTGTGTAAGCAGGTGTGAGACACAGTGAAAGACACAAAGTGCACGAATCTTTATTCAATTTCCACCACCAGGAAGATAGGAAAACACCCGGGTGGCCAGTGACAAACACTGCCCTTCACATCAAAGGGCAGTGCTGTGTGATCAAAACAGTGAGGGGGAGGGTAGGGACTAAATCAAAATAGAGTTGGAGGGAGAAATAATGCACTCCACTCCCTGCGGCGCCCACCTCTCCCTGAACAACTCCAGGGTGTTGGTGGACACCGTGTGCTCCTTCTCCAAGGACACCCGGGAGACTCCTGTTTATTTTTTTTTATTTTAACCCCCACACTACCACCTAACTGTGGTAGTGCTTATTTTTGCCCCAGTACCCATGGTGTGTGTGTGCAGGTGTGAGACACAGTGAGAGACACAAAGTGCACAAATCTTTATTCAAATTCCACCACCAGGAAGATAGGAAAACACCCGGGTGGCCAGTGACAAACACTGCCCTTCACATCAAAGGGCAGTGCTGTGTGATCAAAACAGTGAGAGGGAGGGTAGGGACTAAATCAAAATAGAGTTGGAGGGGAGAGACTCCTGTTTATTTTTTTTAGCCCTATTTCTTTTTTTATTTTGTTTTTTTTTCCCTTTTTTTCTTTTTTTTTCTTTTTTTTAATTTAACCCCCACACTGCCACCTAAGTGCGGTAGTGCTTATTTTTTCCCCCCAGCACCCATGGTTTGTGTCGGTTTGAGACACAGTGAAAGACACAGAGTGCACGAATCTTTATTCAATTTCCACCACCAGGAGGATAGGAAAACACCCGGGTGGCCAGTGACAAACACTGCCCTTCACATCAAAGGACAGTGCTGTGTGATCAAAACAGTGAGGGGGAGGGTAGGGACTAAATCAAAATAGAGTTGGAGGGGAGAGACTCCTGTTTATATCTATCAGCCAGGGCTCCCTGATTGGGCCAAGTTAACAGCCGAATCAAGGATCTTATAGTCAATGAGATCCCTCGTTCTAATCACTCCAAAAGGCTATGGGGAGAAAGCAGGAGTTGGTGGAACATGCTTGAAGAGCTGAATGGCTGACTCCTGTTTCAGTTTGGTATGTTTCTATATATTGGAGCAGTTAAGAGAAGATTCACTACATTCATACAGAGATGAAAGGCTTGCCTTATGAAAACAGATTTTGCAGCTTCGGACTGTACTCACTCGAATTTAGAATGATGAGACAATGTGATTGAGGTATTTAAGATGTTAAAGTGGATTGACAAGACGCTGAGCGAATGTTTCCCCTTGTAGAGCAATCTGGAATGAAAGGTCACAATTTCAGCCTAAGAGGCAGTAGATTTAAAACCAAGATGAGGAGGAATTAGTTGTAGAGTCATACAGCATGGAAACATCCTTCGGTCCAACTAGTCCACGTCGACTGTGTTCACAAACCAGACTAGTCCCACTTACCTCTGTTTGGCCCATATCCCTTCACTGTCCTCTCAAAGAGTTGTGAATCTGTGGCATTCACTATGTCAGTGTGGTGGACACCAGGCCACTGAATAAATTTGGGGAGATAGCCCTTTAAACTATTACTAATTAACCATCTCTGTGAAGCATGCAGAAAAGTAGCGTTGAGGCTGAGCTGAGATCAGCCAGGATCGTATTAAATGGTGGAGCAGACTCGAATGGCTGCACTGTCTGTTCCTACTCCTAATTCTTATGTCATGAGTGGTGTACCACAGGTTCAGTTCTAAATGCTTTGCTATTACGTCCTTTATAATACACTCTCTCATTTTCCTCATAACAGATGCTAAACTTAACTGGCCTATAGTTACCTGCTTTTTGTTTTTGTCTACTTCCCTTTTTAAGTAAATGTGTTATATTTGTTATATTTGAAATGTGAAGGCTGAGAGAGGATCTAATTGAGCAGATTGAGATCTGCTGATGGGTGAGTCCCGAACCAGAGGACACAGTTTAAAAATAAGGGGTAGGCCACTTAGAACAGAGTTGAGGAGCAACGTCTTCACCCAGAGAGTGGTGGGTGTATGGAGTGCTCTGCCCCAGAAGGCAGTGGAAGCCTAGTCTCTGGATTCGTTTAAGAAAGAGTTGGATAGAGCTCTTAAGCATAGTGGAATCAAGGGTTATGGGGATAAGGCAGGAACAGGATACTGATTGAGGATGATCAGCCATGATCATAATGAATGGTGGTGCTGGCTCGAAGGGCAGAATGGCCTACTCCTGCACCTATTGTCAATTGTCTATTGGCAGTTTTCCAGTCCTGACTTTTCTGGAATCTGAGGATTCTTGGGAGATTATTGCCAGTGCATCCACTATCTTGGTAACTGCTAGTTTTAATATCCTAAGGTTCGGGTTTTAGCTCTGTTAGTTTCCCTTGCACCTTTTTCTCTCTCATGATAGTTATTGTATTTATTTCCTTACTACCTTTTGCCCTTTGATTATTTAGTATTTTGGGATGCTGTTAGTGTCTTCTATTGTGAAGACTGATGCATAGTATTTGTTTAACTCCTCTGCTATTTCCTAGTTCCTCACTAATATGTCCCCAGCCTCATTCTCTCTGTCTCTCTTCATATTTATATGTTTTACAGAAGCTCTTACCCTCCCTCTTGATATTACTTTCAAGTCTCTCCTCAATTTATCTTCCTTTTTTTCAAAAGTCATCTTTTGTTGGTTTTTAAAACTTCCCCAAACTTCTGGTTTTCTGCTAATATTTACCACATTGTGTGTTTTCTTTCAATTTGATGCTATCCTTAACTTGCCTGGTTAACAATGATTGGTTTAACTCCTTCCTAGAATCCTTCCTTCTCACTGTGATAAATCTTTGTGTGCTGTGAACTAATTTCTTAAACATCTACCATTGTCCCTCAACCGTCTCTGCTGCTAAACTCCTTTTCCAGTCCACTCCAGCCAGCTCTGTCCTCATGCCTTTATAATTACCCTTATTTAAGCTTAGCACAGTTGTTTCCAACTCTGGTTTGTCCCTCTCAAACTGCATTTTTAAAAATTCATTCTTGGGACCTGAGTATTGCTAGCTGGGCAGCATTTATTACCTGTCCCTATTTGCCCTTGAGAAGGTGGTGGTGGGCTAAATTAGATTAGATTAGATTAGATTCCCTACAGTGTGGAAATAGGCCCTTTGGCCCAACCAGTCCACACCGACCCTCCGAAGAGCAACCCAACCAGACCCATTTCCCTCTGACTAATGCAGCTAACACTATGGACAATTTAGCATGGCCAATTCACCTGACCTGCACATCTTTGGACTGTGGGAGGAAACTGGAGCACTCGGAGGAAACCCACGCAGACACCATAATGATAAGAGAGATGATGAGTGGATGGAAGGCAGAACAAGGAGGGGGGGAGGGGGGGGAGAATGTGCAAACTCCACACAGACAATCACCCGAGGCTGGAATCGAACCTGGGACCCTGGTGCTGTGAGGCAGCAGTGCTAACCACTGCACCACCGTGCTGCCCCTTTTGATTCTTGAACCACTGCAGTCCAAGTGTTGTAGGTTGACCCACAATGCCATTAGGTAAGGGATTCTAGGATTTTGACCCAGCAACAGTGAAGGAAAGGCGATATATTTCTGAGTCGGGATGTGAGTAGTTTGGAGGGGAACTTGCAGTGGCTGGTGTTCCCATGTATCTGCTGTCCTTGTCCTTCTAGCTGGTAGTAGTTGAGGGTATGGAAGATGCTGTCTAAGGAGCTTTGGTGAATTTTCTGCAATGCCTCTTGTAGATCATACACACTGCTTCTACCAAGCGTCGGTGGTGGAGGGAATGGACGTTGGATGTAGTGCCAATCGAATGAGCTACTTTTGTTCTGGAATGTGAAATTTTACCATGTTATGGGCACTGTTCCCTAGGCATCTTTACACTACCATCATTTCTTAAACCTGCCTCATTACACATCGCCAGATCTAAAATAGTCTGATCCCTGGTTGGTTCCACCACATATTGTTTTAGGAAACTGTTCCAAATACATTCTATGAATTCTTCCCTGTGGCTACCTCTGCTGATCTGACTATCCCAATCTACATGAGGATTAAAATCACTCATAATCTGCCTTTGTTACATGCCCACATTATCTCCTGATTTATTCTCAATTCCACCATATAGCCATTGTTAGAGTGGGGCCTATGGGCTACTCCTACCGGTGTTGTCTTTCCCTTTTTCTTTCTTACCTCCACCCATAAGGATTCGAGAGCTTCCAATCTTGCTATCATTCTTATTCCATTTTATACCAGCAATGCTACCCCACCACCCTTTCTTTCCTGCCTTCAGAAAGTCACAGAACCCTGAAAATGTAGTTCCTAGCTTTGATCTCTTCTGCTGTTAATTCATTTGTTATTCTGCATACTACATGCATTTAAATAGTGCCACTAATTTTGTCTTTTAACCATTTTTCCCATTGTGACCTTATTTGCTGCTGTTGTCCCTTCCTACCCCACCCTGGTTATCCAAGCAGCCACCTTGAAATGCTGCCATATCCTTTACCTTTTTGTACTACATTCTCCTGAGCCTGGACTGTTGGAACTTTCCTGAGCTAGCATTCAGTGCTATTCATCCTGTGTTTGTACATCTGCATTGCTTTACTAGCTGACCTCGCCATCTAAACCCCCCCCTCCCCCCCCTCCTTGTTCTGCCTTCCATCCACTCATCATCTCTCTTATCATTATGGTATGGGCAATTGTCACTTTGACTATTTTTATTCTTTCCTGGGATGTGAATATTGAACAAAACCACCTTTGTTCCCCAACCCTGATTGCCCGAGTGAAGATAGTGAACTGTATTCTTGAAGTGCTGTAATCCGTCTGATATAAGCAGACTCACAAAGTCATTAGGGCAGGAGTTCCAGGATTTTGACTCAGTGACACTGAAGGAACAGGAATATATTTCTAAATCAGGGTGGAGAGTAGTTCGGAGGGGCACTAGTAGGTGGTGCCCTGTCCTTCTAGGTGGCCATGGCCATGGGTTTGGAAGGTGCACTTGGAGGAGCTTTGGCGATTTGCTGTCGTGCATCTTGTAGATTTTGCGCACTGCTGCCACTCTTCGTCACTAATGCAGGGAGTGAATATTGAAGGCAATGGATAAAACGCTTATCAACTAGATTGCTTTATCCTGGATCCTGTTAAACTTACATGTTGGGACTGCACCAGTCTGGTCAGTTGGGGCATATTCCGTCACAGTCCTACTTCATGCCTCAATAGATAGTCACATAATGGTTACAGCACAGGAGACCATTCAATTGTGGTTCCTGCTGGCATTCAGCACTAGCTACTCAGCCACGTGATAGACTGCATGCCACACCCAGGGCATTAATAGATGTGAAGGATTCTGGTATCCAAGGACCTAGCTGTTGGAAGCCCCATCTAACTTCAGGCTGAAGAACAATCACTTCACCGTAATCATTTCCTATCTTTAAACCACCTTCATATTGTCTTTTTTCTGCCTGCTTTTCCCAAGTACCTTTTTGTATCCAGATATATTTAGTATTTAGTCCTGCCCTTGTTGAGCCAGTTCTCCATTCGCATGCCCATTTTTGTGGCTGAATCTCACCACCCGTCTTTACTGTGATCTCTGGATTCAAGTCCATCCACAGGAAACCTAATTCAGACCTTATTGCAATCTCTTGTAATGCCTTAATACATTTCATTCTCAAGCTATTTGTGTCTTAATCCTGGCCTACCTTGATTATCTTTCCTTCAACTGCATCCTGGTTTCCAACCCCTTTATCTGAGTTTCAACCTGTAGCAGTCTAGGGCAAATATGCGGCATTCTTGCAATCTCCACGCGAGCAGATGTTGGTGTAAAGTACTTTGCTCAGAAAATAAGCAGTGTTCTTGTGCACGCTGTGTCTTTTCACATGAACAGTGTGCTAGCTCCATTTCACTTGTTTGTGCTGGAGGAAGTGTCATCCAGACTATGACAACTGCAATCAGTTCTTCTGCATTGCAGTGGTTACGTTCTTGTGTAACGCCATGTTACAGAAAAATCACGTATTAGAACTAGCGCTTAAAGTGTTGGAGCTGTAATCGTGTTACAGCCGACACATGTTTCTACAGCGTGAACTTTTAAAACAGCGTCCCCAGTTCGTCAATTTTATAACAGTGAATTGGCATTATAACAGAACAACCTATAGTCATTTTCTCATTTCCATGCTTTGTCCTTTGGAGATAAGATTTCTGGCATGTTCTGAAAGTATTGTTCATAGAATCCATCGTGTGGAAACAGGCCACTCGGCCCAACAAGTCCACACCGACCCTCCAAAGAGTATCCTATCCAGACCAATTCCCTACTAATTTACATTTCCCATGACTAATGCACCTAACCTATACATCCTGGAACACTATGGGCAATTTAGCATAGCCAATTCACCTGACCTGCACATCTTTGGTTTGTGGGAGGAAACCGGAGCACCCGGAGGAAACCCACGCAGACACAGGGAGAATGTGCAAACTCCACACAGACAGTGACCCGAGGCAGAAATTGAACCTGGGTCCCTGGCGCTGTGAGGTAGTAGTGCTAACCACTAGGCCGCTGTGCCTTGCAGAGTAGGATTTGGCAGAATGTGTCATGAAACTTTGGTGGCAAGCGCTTCTCTGCGCAGCGTCCAGTTCCGACCATTTGACACCTGGCTTGGTTCACATCTTGTCATCCGACCTGCCTCTTGCGTTAACAGCATATGCCTCTAGTTCACAGACAGAATGCAAAACAGAAAATTATATCCCTACCTTATCAGATGTTGCCCAGTGCTTTTTGCTTGTGATCAGGACCTTTCTTCATTTCACCTTTCCCATTCCATGCAGCACACAGACTGAGTCACATTCTGAGAAATGGTGTAACCCAATGAGAGCAGCATGCATACTGTACTTGTGATCAAAGATGTGATGAACATTAATTGCATGCGTGTTGTTTCTTCTTTCTGAATAAAATTAGAGTTTAGCATCAAGGTTCTTGCGAAATGCCAAACATACTCTAAAAGGTATCAATGTCAGCACTGTTTATGATGACATGCTCATGGGAACTGCTGCAAATGCACTGAAGGCAGTAGGTGTATGTGGGCTTCTTGGTTGGAGAACAATGCTGGGATTGGCACCACTTCCAGAGCTGTGGTATTAACATTCTGACGAAAAGCATAACATTCACTTCTGTGTCCAACAAAGAAAATTCATGACATCGATGATCTCTTCTGCAGGTGTGCAGCCATGCATCATCTTTCATAATGTTACTTAAGTAGCTTTTCCTTCAAGAGAACTGAAAGAAATTTTGTCCACTGTTTTGAGATTTTATGGTCAGGAACCAAAACGTTTGAGACTTGCTTTCCTCCAGCTAACACCTGCTCCTTTGAACATTCCTAATGTTGATCTTCCTTGCATCTGTCTGGTATGCAGACTCTCTTGACTTGTCCATTTTGGGTTGTCTCACAAGAACTCTTAGCATTTGGTAAGTAGACTATCTGAATGTTGATTCTGGTTTTGTGACTCAAATCAATACCGTAGCAACCCATACTTATGTTGAATCACTTGGAGATGACTGACCCCTGAAGAAAATGTGAAAGCTTTGCTTTGTTTGTCTTGATCAGGGATCAATCCATCATAATGGGTTAGAGGTGAGGGTAACATTCCCATTGTATATACCAAGGTCTCATTGTCCACTTTCTCACTGCTCCAACAGCCTAGCAAATAAGTTATGATCAGTTTTCAGTGCAATTTCCCTGCCTTTCAGTTACTGTACATTTTTCTGTGTCCTTGAAAGTCTTCAATTTCATCTTCTTGACAGGATTATGAGAGCTGACATCTTTAGTGTTGTTACTTCTGACAAAAAGCCATGAATACCTCCTGTCCCTTTTCCTTGACCTCTTGAAGATCCCTGACTTTAATGCTACTGCAACTTGGTGCAGTCTTTTTCTAAGAATTAACCATGTTTTGAATGATGACCATGATGACATTCCTCTCATTTTTCTCATCCTGTTCTCTTGCTCAAATCAATGCGCAATTCCACTGATGTTCTGTAACTGGCTAATCTTGATAGTTTCTGCTTCAAACAGCTCCCTTGAGCTGTGATGAGGTCCATCATTATGCTGCTGTCAACCCTTCCTTTTGTCTTGGAGCCATGATTGCCTCTTTGTTCAATAACTTGGTAGCATGCAGTCTGAGAGAAGTCAGCCTTTTTCTGTCAGGGCATCAGATTGTCTTACTTCTATTTCTGCATCAATATGTGGATGAATATCTTTTGAGCCCATATGCTGAAAGATGCACAGTATAGTTGACTTGGTCAGAAGCAAAATAACATAGCAACATGGAGGGAACACTTGAAAGATGAAGATTCCACTGGCTACCCCGTTTGCTCTAATATACAGCAGCAGTTCTTCTACTATATCGATGTAACTGCTCAGGAACTGAGAAAGCCATGCTGTTTTTGCTATTGTTAAACAATTTGTCGCAAACAGTAAGTGTCTGGAATCTCCCGCTGTGGAGAATGTCATCAAAATTATCACTGGGACGACAGCCTGAAATTCAAGTGCTAGACTGGAAGTCGGGTCTTGCTCATCATCGAGTAGAATGTAAATGTAAGTCTGCCATCTCGGTCTCTAAAGCTTTAATAACAACCTGGCATGCTTGCGTTGTAATGATGGCCACTTAAAATACTATTGTCAGAACCCACCATAATCAGTTTGAATTTGATGATAGCCTACAGACTGGCATCTGCAAATCTTTTTGCTAAAGCAAGGTATAAATGCCATTGCAGTGTGAAGCTTTCCCCATTGGAAGACGAGTTCCTTGCAAGCATTGGACATTCCTGCAATGAAATCTCCTGGGCGTTTGTGTAGGTTGCCTGGAACATTACTACAGCACTCTCAGCCAGTCTACATTTGTTTACAGCATCAAAACCTTGCTTCAAGATTATGCTGAGTATATTGAGCTCATTCGGACTGGCATCTATAACTGGGAGGTATCCAGTGTTTGATTTCTGTGGCATTGGAGTTCTATGAAGCAGGGTATTGAAGCCAGTTCGTTCAGGCAAAGCATTGTATTCATTTCTGAAAACTGAGGAAGTAAACTCATCTTTGGATGGGCATGTGATTTTTCAAACCCTTTCTGTCCTATCTTATCAAAATCTGTGCAATTGTTTATTCCCCACTAGACAAATCAATATTTGCAGTAGAGTCGAATGGTTGTATGGATTTAGTTTGTATACTTTTCTTTAGGTACTTCTGGTTGCTTTGCTGTGGCTGACTCATCCCTTTGAATGATTATGCTATTTGTGTTCAGACTTGTGCCCTTTCCTGACAATATCTGCCCACAGTATTTGCTTGATGCAGTTGAGAAAAAGAGCATTGAGAAATTCAGTGGCAGCTTGGTAAAGTTAACTGTTTGATTAAAAACTGAATTTTTTTTTGTCAGTGATGAAATGCATGGGAGCTGTCAGAAGTCCTGGGGATTCAACTGTTAAGGTGCGAGCAATCATTGAGGCAGTTAGAGTCTGAGAGGCTTTGAAGGAGTTCCAAAGCTAGATCTTTAGCAATGAAGAATTTGAATCCCTTGCAAAGGTGATAGAGCTTTAATGGGAATTGAGGAGGCATGTTGTCACTAACATCTGGTGGTGTCTACCTTGACCGCATCGGTCATTTTAAGTGCATTTATCCCTATGGGATATTAGACTGCAGTTTGTCTGTTAGTCATTTACATTGTTAATCATGAGCATCTAAGTTTTTTTTATACATAGTTTACATGCTTTAGAATCATTATCTTCCCTGTTCGGTATACCTACTTAGTCATTCTTCCTGTGTTTGTTTTATAGAGTAAAGGTTTTGTTTTGGGTTTCACTTCAACCTTGGTTCTCCCATGCATTCTATTCTTTAAAAGATTGTATGAAGTCAGCTCATAACAAAGATCCAGCTTGTCCAGTATGCTCCGAACTGGGATCATTATGCTATTCTTTGTTTGAGAAATTAGGTCTTGCAAAGGAAGCGTTGATATCCTCTTTCTGCACGATGCATTTCTAAAAGGAACTGTTTGGTTTTGTCATTCTAAGAACCTCTGGTTCTTTACAACCTTTCCCTCGATAACCACATCACAAGTGCAGAGGTTGCTTTTTGCAGGGTGGTCATGTTGCTTTTTGGTAACAAACATTTGTATATTTCAGATAGTGGCTGAGATGATATCTCTCTTCAGGAGTGACAAGATCTTCTCCACAAATGAGTAACAAGATTGCTTCATCTTTGCATCTCAATACTGAGAGGAACAGCATACCTGCCATTGTGGTCTCGCATTGTATCACCCCCTCTTTTGGTCTCCACAATGTTTGTCTGTCTTGCCAAGAAAGCACAGCAAAGATGGGAATGCCTTGCAGGTATTCCCTTGTTATTGGTCATGTTTGAACAAAGCTGTCGAACCTTAGTGATGGCTTCACTCCTCTCTGCTTTGGTTCTGCTTCAGCCAAACGAAAATGAAAAGTTAAGCTTTTAAAAAGTCAAGAAGTGGAGTGCAGATAGGGAATGAGGAGTCAGAGCATCAGAAAGAGAGAATGTAAATGGATGTGATCGACATTATTAATGATTCACCCAAAATGTTGCTTTTGGCATTTTTGTCGGAATGTAGCGATGCAGGCACTATTCCATTGCGTTTTGGATGACTGCAAATCATGGTGCAATCATCAGCACCAAATCTAAACTTCCATTTGCCTTTTCAGCCTTTGCGTCTCTTGTTCCAGTGAAATTATTGAACACTGGCGAAAATGTTGCTCAACTGCAATCTGAGAACGGAATTGATCCTTTGGCATTGATGACAACATATGTAAAGCAAACCATTTCTCGGGAGCAATAGGAACAGAAAAGGCGGGACCTCAGACATTACTTCTCTTTCTGTCTTCACAGATGCTGCTTATTTCTAGCATTTTCTGCTTTTATTTCAGATTTCCAGCAATAGTTTGCTTTATTGACTGTTTTGTAGTACAGATAACATTGGCTAATTTTTGCGTAACTGTCACATGCATCAGTTGTGATTGGTAATAAAATTTGCTATCACTTACATCATCACTAGATTTTTGCATGATTTTTGTATGTTTCTCAATCATATTTACTCACTGTTTGAAGACAGGAGCGTTGATTTTTGTGATGTGGTTTCTAAGTTTGCATTGTTATTTAAAGTGCTTCCAAAGTGGAGACAGTGAACATGAATTGTTTTGACTTGTGTTCATACAGGTATCTACCTCCAAGCAGCACCACAAGCCGTTCTGCAGTGTCATTTAGAGCTGCATACTAGTTGGAGAATGAGGTGCACGTGCGGGATTCCTGCATTGCATAGTGGTCACCCATTGCCCCTCTGCCTGCATGATCTTAAACAGCCAGGTTCTTGCAGTGCTCTTTCGTCACATTTTTTTAACTTTCTGTGCTTTTTCTATCTTCTGCTGACTCCCTCAGACTTGCTGTCTGTCTCCGCTGATTCCCTGCCTTTAACTCTGGGACTCTGACATTCTTTCTCCTCGGGTTCTCTCTTGACTGCTGGACAAAGTCTCGGGAGTCCGAAGTTGAGTTGCTGTCTGAAGGATTCCTAGCTCTCCCTCTGCTCTCGCGCTGTTTTTAGCACTAGCACTAACATTATCACGCATGCACAAGCATCCACAATAAATGTTGCCTTGCTTGTGAACCTGTAGCCAAAGAACAAAGTAAGACTTCGGTGAGGAGGCAGGGACACTGTCAACTATGAGACCATATCCAAGCATGCATCCGTCCCTTACTGGGAGAAAATTCAAAGAAAGCTTTGTCCGGTTTATAAAAAAAAAATCAGAGGATGCGGGTGTTGCTGGCTAGGCCAGTATTTAATACCCATCTCTAATTGTCCTCGAGAAGGTGGTATTGAGCTGTCGTGTTGAACTGCTGCAGTACATGTACTGCTTCAGTACCAGACATAAGGAACAGACAATGCTTTATATTTTGTTGTATTTCTCTGCACTCATCTTGCTGTCGGTTGAACTGGTCCTTCACTTGACCATTCAACTCTCTGTATGTGCGGTTTAGTTTCTCCGCAAAGTGATCTCTAATGATTGTACTTCTTTTGCAGTATTCTAGCCAGATGAGCAGGGTGGATGGAATTTCCGATCTTCCCAGTGTCCCAGTAGGGGGACAACAACCCCTCCTCGAGTATGGGAGAGCTCCTCAACAGGCATCTCTTGTTGACAATGCCATGTTACAAGACAACGCCAGTGAAGTTGGAATCTTGCAGGATAGCTCTGTAAGTCACGAAATGGTGGGTTCTCACCGCCTCCTCCAGAGCGGAACAATTAGCCATCAAGGAATGATAAGTAGCAGTGACCCAATGACTCAGACCACGTTGAGAAGTGCAGATGGACCAGACAGTCATGCTCCTGTTACTGTAACACAGAGTTTACCCTGTGCACCTCAAGTAAGTGCCATTTCTCAAAAACTCTCTTAAAGAGCCTTGGGAGTCCCAAGTATGCAAATCATAAAAAGCTAATAGATTGATTTGTGAATTGACCAAAAAGGCAGTCGTCTTCGCCTCCATGCCCATTTCTTTGGACAAGGGTCCTCTCCCTGCCATGTCGAGCCTTTCACCTGACTCCAATATTCCTGTCCCACCTGGACCCCTCCCTCTGGCCGTTCACTGGCATTTTATCTCTTCTTTAAGAACTGCTGATGTGACATTGGTTGCCTTAATTTCTCTGCTCCCCTCACTCACTCAAACTCGTCTACCTATGAGCTTGCTGCACTCCATTCTCTCAGGTCCAGCCTCTATCCTGTTTTCAAACTGCCAATAAGGGTGCGATTGTCTTTTGGTGTGCAGACTTCTAACTGGCAGAGGCTGAACTCCAGCTCTCAGACACTTGCTCCTATCTACCTCTGGACCGTGACCCCATCACTGAACACCAAGCTGTTGTTTCCAGGACTGTCATGGACCTCATCCCTTTATGGAGATCTCCCCTCCACAGCTTCCCATCTCTCAGTTCCCCCAACCGTGCCTGGCCTGTTTCTCCATTCTTCCCAAAATCCACAAACAGGACTGCCCAGGCAGACCCATTGGTTCAGCCTATTACTCTCGCACTGGACTTTTTTCCTATCTTGAGCCTATTCACCGCCCAACGGTGCGGTCTGTTCCACATAAATCCATAATATTTTCCCTAATTGATAGGCCGGTAGTGGGAATGTCATTGATGATTGCACAATGCTTAGTTCCATTTGTGGTTCCTTGTATTGATGTAGTCTGTGCCCGCAAACCCTGGATAGAGGCTGAACTCCAGCTCTCAGACACTTGCTCCTATCTACCTCTGGACCGTGACCCCATCACTGAACACCAAGCTGTTGTTTCCAGGACTGTCATGGACCTCATCCCTTTATGGAGATCTCCCCTCCACAGCTTCCCATCTCTCAGTTCCCCCAACCGTTTGATTGGATAGATGGTAGCATTAGCAGTAATACTACTGGACTAGTAATCCAGGCAGCTAGGCTGATGCTCTGGGGATAAGTTCACATCCCTCCATGGTAGCTAGGAGAATTTTAAAATCAATTAATTTATAGGTCTGGAATAAAAGATTTGTCTCTGTAATAATGACCAGCTAATAGGAAAGAGTTTTCCTGCCTTAACTTAGCTTGTCGTGATCTTGTATACCTTTTATCAAATCTCCCCTCTTTCACCAAGGATAACAGCCCTCGCCTTCCCAACCTAACTGTGTAACTAAAATATCCCATTCTTAAACCAGTGTGGTAAATCACAAAAGGTTTTAATGTAAACTTACTGAGCCAAAATGACAGTTGATTTATTTTCCCTGTAAAGCATTTTAAGTAATTTGATTGGTTGTATAAATGATGATAAAATTGTGAATGTCAGTGTGCAGTTTGCCTGTCACAAAGGGCAGCATGTTCCTATTTTGGGGCTGGCAGTCTCGACCTTATGAATGGTTACATTGGCACTTTAACTTTAAATGTAACATGGCTGAAATTCAAGACCTAGGAAGTAAAGTGTGTGGGTAAGCAAAATGTTTATTACTGTACAGGTATGCCTTCTAAACCAAGCTTCTATGTGATACCTTAGGATTATCAACTTAATCAGAATGATGGCATTGGGGGAATATATTTGATGTAATAATCTTTTTAAGAGTAATAGATTTGTCATCTTACAAAATGCCTGATCAGTTAACTAATAAAGTTCTCATCGGTCTGCCTTTATTGGTCAGGGCATGGAGTACAAGAATCAGGAAGTGGTGTTGTGGCTTTATAAACTTTGATTAGGCTGCACTTCGGGTTTTGCATCGAATTCTGGCTGCCACATTACAGGAAGGATGTGGAGGCTTCGGAGAGGGTGCTGAAGAGGTTTACCAGGACGCTGCCTGAATTAGAGGGTATGAACTATAAGGAGAGGCTGGAAAAATTAGGGGTGTCTTCGCTGGAGCGGCAGAAGTTGAGGGGAGACCTGACAGAAGTTTATAAACTTCTGAGAGGCAAAAGTAGGGTTGACAGCCAGAATTGTTTTTCCCCAGAGTTGAAGTGTCTAATGCTCGGGGGGCATACATTTACAGTATGAGGGGGAAAGTTCAGAGGAGGTGGGAGGTGGCAAGTTTTTTACACAAAGTGTGGTTAGGTGCCTGGAATGCACTGCCAGGGGTAGTGGTGGAAGTAGATATAATAGGGGCATTTTAAGGGGCTTTTTGAAATGCATATCTATAACTGGAAAAGCGCAGCAGGTCAGGCAGCATCCAAGGAGCAGGAAGGGCTTCTTCCTGAAGAAGGGCTCACGCCCGAAACGTCGATTCTCCTGCTCGTTGGATGCTGCCTGACCTGCGCTTTTCCAGCAACACATTTTCAGCTCTGATCTCCAGCATCTGCAGTCCTCACTTTCTCCATGCATATCTATAAGCAAGGAATGGAGGGATATGGACCATGGGCAGGCAGAAAGGATTAGTTTAATTTGGCAAGATGTTTAGCACAGCATCATCATTGGCCATTTCACCAGGGGAACCTCCTTGCTGTTTGAATAATTCCATTGGATGTTTTACTTCTGCCTGAGAGAAAAGTTGAGACTTCAGTTTAACATCTCATCTGAAAGTTGCCACCTGTGACAGTGTAACAGTCCTTCGTGTGATACTGGGGTGGCACGGTGGCTCAGTGGTTTGCACTGCTGCCTCGCAGCCCCAGAGACCCATGTTCGAATCCAGCCTTGGGTGACTGTCTGTGTGGAGTTTGCCACATTCTCCCTGTGCCAGCATGGGTTTACTGCAGGTGCTCTGGTTTCCTCCCACCATCCGAAGATGTGCAGGTTAGGTGAACTGGCCATGGGAAATTGCCCATAGTCTACATGGCTGTGTAGGTTAGATGCATTAGGCAGGGGACATGTAGAATAGGGTAAGGGGATAGGCCTGGGTGGGTTACTCTTTGGAGGGTCAGTGTGGACTTGTTGGGCCAAGTGGCCTTTTACACACTCTAGGGATTCTGTGGTGTTGCATGGATTACGAAGTTGCTGGAGTGGAGCTTGGATTAATGACTTTTTTACTCAGTGCTATCACTGAGCCACAGCTGCCATTGTACACCAAGGGCATAGCAGTATCAATAGTGTAGAGAGCCACAGACTGGTCATGACTATTGTGTCCATTGTATTATATCACCTTGCGCTTGTTTTCTGTGAAACCTTCCTTATGTGTTATTTCTTCTCATCAAAGGTACTAGGGAAAAGCAGGGTGCTTGAAGGAGTTGAACAGCTTGATGGAAAGAAGCAGAGAGAACAAGATGACATAGAAAAATTGAGAGAAAATGAAAATCTTTTGAAGCTCGGAGAGAATGAAGAATTGCTGAAGCTCAGACAGCATGAAGAATTGATGAAGAAACAAAAGAGTAAAAAAATCCGCACTCCTTCCAAAGTAAGTTTTCAATGGTTTTTGTAAAGATTGTGGCCTGGAGTTTCTGCTTGGGATGTGATCGGGAGAATGCACTGAAAGTGGCACTGGTCTTGCGGAGGAGAAACTCCATGCAAGTCCTCTTTGCATAAGATTCTCATTTGCATTGGACCAAATTTAAGCCCTCGCTACAGGAACCAGCACAATCCAGCAGCAGTATTGAGCGTAATTATTGGGTCCTCAATATTACTGAATTCAGCTCATTTAATGAGAAACATTGGCCAAAAATTTACTGCAACTGAAGAAGTAGGCCCGTCAAGAGTTTCAATGGCTGTTGGTTACAGAATCAGTAGACTGAATTTGAATTCAGATTAATTTAATCATATTATTGTGGCAACAGCCTGATGAGAAACTGACATGAGTGAAGCTACTGTTGATTGCTGGAGAGTGCAGATCAGGTCAGTAGCAAAGGATCTATGTGATCTGTGATTCTGGCTGCAATGTGATGAGCCATCCTTGGACAGGCACAGTTGGAGGAAACCTGTTGTGCTGACTGGGTGGAGTTGTGGGAGTTTGGGGGGTGGGGGGTGGATATGTGGTAAGTTTTGTGGGCAAAAACAATTCTGATAAGGGGATATTTGAAACTGAGTCAAAGGCCATGGAAATTATGGCATTAAGTCGTAATCACAGAATCTTTTTAAGGTGCGGGAGGAGGCTATTCAGCTCATCTTGGCTTCAAAGGCTTTATAATCTATTCCGGCTCAATCATCTAGTGCTAATCTTCTGCCTTTTTCCCCCATATCTCTGCACATCTTTATTATCCAAAAAAAAACCATCCAATGCCCCCTTGAATGCCTCAATTGAACCTGCCTCCACCACATTTCGCTGTGTGAAAATGTTTCTTTTCATATTACCCTTCCTAATCTTGTTTCCTTTCTAAGCAGAAACAGCTTCACCCTATTAACTATGTCCACCCTGCTCATGATTTAAAAAATCTCTATCAGACTCTTCTCAGCCGCCTTCTCTCCGTTCTGAAGGGTCTTCTTCAATTTCTCCTCATCGCTGAAGTTTCTTGTATGTGGAACCATTCTAGTAAATCATTTCTGCACTCTCTCTAATCCATTCACATATTTCTTATAATGGGGGGGCCCATAACTGTATACAATCCTCCAGCTGAGGTCTAAAAAGTCTCTTGTATAAATTCAACATCACCTCCTTGTATTCTGTGCTCCATTAATAAAGCCGAGGACACTGTATACTTTATTGAACTCTCCGTCTGGCCTGTTATCTTCAGTAATCTCTGCCCGTG
This sequence comes from Chiloscyllium plagiosum, assembly GCF_004010195.1. Lineage (NCBI taxonomy): Eukaryota > Metazoa > Chordata > Chondrichthyes > Orectolobiformes > Hemiscylliidae > Chiloscyllium > Chiloscyllium plagiosum. The sequence continues at coordinate 10,161,670 of NC_057752.1, forward strand.
GATGCACCGAGATCCCTGCGTTTCTGCACCTCCTTTAGAACTGAACCCTTGTATTGTCTTTCATTGTTCTTCCAAAGTGCATGATGTCACAATTCTCTGCATTGAATTTCATCTGCCACCTATCCGACCAATCTACCAACTTGTTGATGTCTAGTTGGAGTTCTGAACCATCCTTCTCGCAGTTAACAATTCTTACGTATTTTGTGTCATCTGCAAACTTGGAAATGGCCCCCTGCAAACCAAGATCAGGTCATTAATGTACATCAGGAAAAACAAGGGTCTCAATTCCAACCCCTGTGGAACTGCACTTTAGCCCAAAATACATTCATATTCAAATATCCATACTTGGTACAACTCTATTTAAAATTCCCTGATCTTTTGTGCTGCTTGACCGAGATTGTACTGTTATCCTGATAGAAACTCCAGGCCTGAAATTGGATTCCTGGTGCTTTTTTATGCTTGAAGTGGGAATGTGTCTGTTGAGAGCTATTTAATACAAATGACTGTTTCAAGGGTTTTCCTAATACTTTGGTAGGCACATGCAGTGTCTGGTATGTTCGCATATTAGATAAAGCCGAGGCCACACGAAGGCCTGGATGGTTCCATAATGTCACAGTGACAACAAATGTGTATTACTGGGGAGTTAATCACAATTTGTTTGAATGGTGTAAACTGGCATCAGGAAAAGTGAAAAAATGTTAGCAATAGGGAAACAAACAGGGCAATGAGATGAGAAAGGGGCACTGGGAATCATTCTTGGATTGCTGTATCAAAGGTGCTGCTGCAAACACAAAACACTCCACGTTCTCCACTGGTGTAAATCTCAATTGTTTCTGTTTCTATTTAGTCTTTTTCTTGTGTCCAGCTCACAATGTCCAGATATGGTGAGGAGTGAGCCCAGTAATCCCTCTGGATGACTTGTAACCTTGCCCTAGATAACTTCTATCCTGTGCATGGAACATCCATGCCTTTTACATTGAACTTCATTTGCAGTTGAGCATCCCAAGTTCAAAGCCCGTCATGTTCTCTTTGTAAAATCTTGTGTGCATCTTCTGAGTTTATGCACATCTTTTGTCATTTGGAAATGTAACTAGTGTTGCGACTGCAGACCAGACTATTTCTGTATGTCAGAAACTGGAAGGTAGGAATTTCCTCATGCGTGTTTCTGACTGGAGTTCCTGTTGCACTGTGATAAAATTACACTGATAGTACTGGGCATCTTCCAGCTCTACCTCACCACCATCTCTCTTGACTGAATTGTTGCAAAATTGTGATACTGCTTATTCAACTTCCAGTACTACAATTTCCTCCAATTAACTATTGGAAAGACTGAGCCATTGTGTCTGGTTCCAGTTCCTCTGACATGCAGATCAGATGGGAGTTTAGTCTGACCACTACCTCCCTCAGTGTAAAACATTTGTTTGACCTGAAGCTACCAAAGGCGTTTAAAGCATATCCCTCTTGTAAAATACCCAGTTCTCTGTTCAAAAAGTGATAAAGGGTAACATGCGTCAATGAGAAAGGATCTTGGCTCAGACTCAGGAAGAAGAGATTAGGAATGCGAAAGCCAGAAAATACTGGTGGAAGTAGTTCATAAACCATAACCCCCACCCCGAGACAGAAGTTATATTGTCGGATAGGAAGTTAAGCAAGAAATAATTGGAGTTTATTTGGAGAAAAAAATGACAAAATAATTGTCCGGGCCTTCATTATTCTGATAGAATGGACAGCTCAAATTGGCAGAGGTGATCTGGGAGATGAATGTCGAATGCTTTTGTGACCATTTACCAGAGCATTATATTGTGGAACCTGCTGGGGCTGAAGCTATAGACAATAGGTGCAGGAGTAGGCCATTCAGCCCTTCGAGCCTGGACCGCCATTCAATATGATCATGGCTGATCATTCCTAATCAGTATCCTGTTCCTGCCTTATCTCCATAACCCTTGATTCCACTATCTTTGAGAGCTCTATCCAACTCTTTCTTAAATGAATCCAGAGACTGGGCCTCCACTGCCCTCTGGGGCAGAGCATTCCACACAGCCACACCTACGCTGCACTCCCTCAATAGCCAGAATGTCTTTCCTCAAATTTGGAGACCAGAACTGCACACAGTACTGCAGGTGTGGTCTCACCAGGGCCCTGTACAGCTGCAGAAGCACCTCTTTGCTTCTATACTCAATTCCTCTTGTTATGAAGGCCAGCATGCTATTAGCCTTCTTCACTACCTGCTGTACCTGCATGCTTGCCTTCATTGACTGGTGTACAAGAACACCCAGATCTCTCTGTACTGCCTATATTAACATACCCGTAAAGAAAATAGGAGCAGGAGCAGGAGTAGGCCGGCCGTTCATTCCTTCAAGCCTGCTCCACCTTAATTTATCATTATGACTGATGATCCAACTTAATAGCCTGTTCCTGCTTTTTCTCTATATCCTTTGTTCCCTTTAGTCCCAAGTGCAATATCCAACTCCTCCTTGAATTTGTACAATGTTTTGGCCTAGACTGCTTTCTGTGGTAGCACACGTTTTTAGAACCCTACATACTTCTTCCGACTCCACACACTGTGATCCTTAATGGTCCTACTCTTTCCCTAATTATCCTTTTACCCTTAATATAACTTGGGACATAACAAATAAAATAAAGGAAAGTCCTTTCATGCCCTGTTTTTGCTCCCATAATGACCTTTTTTTAAGTTTCCCTTTATGCATTCTATACTCCCCTAGGGTTTCTGCTGTTTTGAGCACTCTGTATCTGTGATAAGCCTGCCTTGTTCTCTTTATCTAATACTGTATAAGACAGAGGAGCAGAAATTAAACCATTTGGCCCATCGAGTCTGCTCTCCCATTCAATCAATGTCATTATCCCGTTCTTTCCCCCCTCCCCCACCCCGTGACCTTTGATCCCCGTGGCATTCAAGAACCTATCTATCTCAGTCTTAAATATACTCAGTGACCTGGCCTCCACCACCTTCTGTGGCAATGAATTCCATAGATTCACAATCCTGTGGCTGAAGACGTTTCTCCTTATCTCCATTCTGAAGGGTCTTCCTTTTACTCTAAGGCTGTGCCCTTCGGTCCATGTCTCTCCTGTCAATGGAAACAGCTTCCCAACGTCCACTCTGTCCGGGCCATTCAGTATTCTGTATGTTTCAATTTAGATCCCCCCTCATCCTTCTAAACTCCATTGAGTATAGTCCCAGAGTCCTCAAACGTTCCTCATATGTTAAGCCTTTCATTCCTGGGATCATTCTTGCGAACCTCCTCTGAACACACTCCAGGGCCAGGATATCCTTCCTGAGGTATCGGGCCCAAACTTGCTCAAAATACTCTAAATGTAGTCTGACCAGAGCTTTATAAAGCCTGCGAAGTACATCCCTGCTTTTATATTCTAGTCCTTTCAAGATGAATGACAACATTGTATTTGCCTTCCTAACTAATGACTCAACCTGCAAATTTACTTGAAAAGAAACCTGGACTAGGACTCCCAAGTCCCTTTGCACTTCAGACTTCTGAATTTTCTCCCCATTTAGAAAGTGGGCCATGCCTCTATTCTTCCTATCTAAATGCATGACCTCACACTTTCTCACATTGTATTTCATCTGCCACTTCTTTGCCCACTTTCTGAACCTGTCCAAATCCTTCTGCAGCCTCCCCACCTCCTCAATACTACCTGTCCCTCTCCCTATCTTTGTATCATCTGCAAACTTAACCCCCAGTCTCTTCATCCAGATCATTAATGTATAAAGTGAAAAGTTGTGGTCCCGACACTGACCCTTGTAGAACACCACTAGTCATTGGCTTCCATCCTGAGAAGGACTCTTTTATCCCATTCTCTGCTTTCTGCCAGACAGCCAAACTTCTATCCATTGCTAATACCTTGCTTATAACGTCATGGGCCCTTATCTTATTCAGCAGCCTCCTGTGCGCCACCTTGTCAAAGGCCTTCTGGACTTCAAGGTAGGTAACATCCATCGGCTTTCCTTGATCTAACCTGCTTGTTACCACCTCAAAGAATTCAAACAGATTTGTCAAGCATGACCTCCCCTTGATGAAACTATTTGACTTTGCCCTATTTTAACCATGCACCTCAAAGTATCCTGAAATCTCATCCTTCACGATGGACTCCAGAATCTTACCAATGACTGAGGTCAGGCTAATCAGCTTATAATTTCCCGTCTTTTGCCTTACTCTCTTCTTAAACAGGGAGGTTACTTCAGTGATTTTTCCAGTCCTCTGGGACTGTCCCTGACTCAGTGATTCCTGAAAGATCGCTACGAAAGCCTCAACTATCTTGTCAGCTATCTCCTTCCAAAGTCTGGAGTATAGTCCATCTGGTCTTAGTGATTTATCTACTTTCAGACCTTTCAGTTTATAAAGCACCTTCTCGTTGGTGATGGCCACCATACTCATCTCTGCCCCCCACCCCACTCTCTTGAATATTTGGGATATTACTCCACAATGTCCAGGGTCTGCTGGATTTGTTGGTCCCACCCTTGTCTTTATTGGAACATGTTGGCCCTGTCCTCTCCCTACTTCATTCTTGAATGCATCCCACTGCTCTGACTCAGATTTACATAAATTGTGTGCTCCTGTACCACTCTGGCCAAATCAGACCTGATCTTTTTAAGATTGGCTTTTCATAGAATCACAGAATCCGTACCGTGCAGCAAGAGACCGTTCAGCCCATTTGAATCTGCACTGATCCTCCGAATAGCATCCCACCCAGATCCCCATAACCCCATATTTACCGTGGCTCATCTACCTAACCTGCACATCCCTGAATGCTATGGAGCAATTTTCCATGTCCAGTTCACCTAACTTGTACATCTTTGGACTGTGGGAGGTGACCAGAGCACCCAGTGGAAACCCATGCATGGGTAGAACGTGCAAACTCCACGCAGACAGTCACCCAAGGGTGAAATCAAACCTGGAACCCTGGCACTGTGATGCAACAATGCGAGACATCTAGAAATCTGATTTCAGGCCCATCCTTGAATTTTCTATAGCTGTCTTGAAACTAAAAGAGTTATGACTGTTGTCTGCAAAGTGCTCCCCCACTGATACTTCGACCACTTGCCTGGCTTCATTACCTCAAATTAGGTCCAAGACCATCCCCACTGTAATTGGGCCTTCTGCGCACTGGCTTAAAAAGCTCTCCTGGATGCAGTTTAAAGTCTAAGCTTTTCACACTATGACTAACTCAGTTAATGAGTTTTGAGAAGATTTGTAGCTCAGGCTGAGGTTCTGGATGTAGGTTTGCTCGCTGAGCTGGAAGGTTCATTTCCAGAAGTTTCGTCATCTGTTAGGTAACCTCTTCAGTGGGCCTCCGGGCGAAGCAAACCCAAACAAGCAGACAAAACGCGTCCAGAAACCTTAGCCACTCTCCCCTACATCAAAGACATCTCGGAAATGACTGCCAGACTACTCAGACCCCTTGGCATCATGGTAGCCCACAAACCCACTAAAACAGCAGCTAATGAACTTGAAAGACCCTATACAGACAACAAGCAAAACTAATGTCATTTACAAAATACCATGCAAGGACTGTAACAAACACTGCATTGGACAAACAGGCAGAAAACTAGCCACCAGGATACATGAACATCAACTAGCTACAAAACGACATGACCCACTCTCACTAGTATCCTTACATACGGATAAGGAAGGACACCACTTTGACTGGGACAACACATCCATCCGAGAACAAGCCAAACAGAGATACGCACGAGAATTCCTAGAAGCATGGCATTCCAACTGGAACTCTATCAACAAACACATCAAGTTAGACGCCATCTACCATCGCCTGAGAAAAGAACAGGAAATGACATCACCACAGGAAATGCCGTCACAACAGGAAATGACATAACCAACCCAAAGAGACCCAAGCTTCTAAATAGAAAGATTAGATTAGATTAGATTACTTAGATTACTTACAGTGTGGAAACAGGCCCTTTGGCCCAACAAGTCCACACAAACCCGCCGAAGCGCAACCCCCCCATTCCCCTACATTTACCCCTTTACCTAACACTACGGGCAATTTAGCATGGCCAATTCACCTGAATTGCACATTTTTGGACTGTGGGAGGAAACCGGAGCACCCGGAGGAAACCCACGCAGACACGGGGAGAATGTGCAAACTCCACACAGTCAGCTGCCTGAGTCGGGAATTGAACCCGGGTCTCTGGCGCTGTGAGGCAGGAATGATCAACAGTGCTTTGCCCGGAGGCCCACTGAAGATGTTACCTAGTAGGGTGATGAAACGTCTGGAAATGAACCTTCCAGTTCAGCGAGCAAACCTACATCCATAACTCAATTAATGTTGCAGAAGTTTAAATCCCCCACTGTCACTATTACTTTTACACTTCTCTGTTGGGTGACATTCTGAAAGTGGAGTGAGGCAGCCTGTTGTCGGCAAAGATGTGGAGTAGCAGTTTCCATTTAGGGTCCGATGTGATGCCAAGGTTGTGTAGAGGAGTGTGGTTTAGTCTCCGATCTTGGATAGAGTGGATGGCCTGGGAACAATGTTGGTGGCAGGAAATGATGACAATGACTTGATTTAGGTGGAGCAAATTTCCACTCATTCAGTACTGCGTACATCAAACCCAGCCTCAGACACACTCAGTAGCACTTGGCAATTGTAAACCTGGCTGATTAGTTTTCCTATTAACTCGACTTTAACTGAGTCCTATATATCCTCAATTGCATCAACAGAATACCTCCAAATTTAAGTAGGAACTATTGGTTTGCAAACTTTTTAAAAGCATCTTAAGTCTCTGCTTTAATCCATTACAAGGATGCAGCAGCATGCCTCGACTGAGATTCCGTCCAAGATGAGCTTGGAGAGGCAGTGCAGTAAGCAAGATCAGGTTGCTATTTTCAACATCTCTACTCTCTCCTGTTAAGCATTAAATAACCAGATTCATAGAGTTTACAGCACAGAAATAGACCCTTCGGTCCAACTTGTCCATGCCGACCAGTTATCCTAACCTAATCTTGTCCTATTTGCCAGCATTTGGCCCATATTCCTCTAACTCCTTCTGGTCTCCTCTCTATCGGAAAGATGTTGTGAAACTTGAAAAGGTTCAGAAAAGATTTACAAGGATGTTGCCAGGGTTGGAGGATCTGAGCTACAGGGAGAGGCTGAACAGGCTGGGGCTGTTTTCCCTGGAGCGTCGGAAGCTGAGGGATGACCTTATTGAGGTTTGTAAAATCATGAGGGGCATGGATAGGATAAATAGACAAAGTCTTTTCCCTGGGGTGAGGGAGTCCAGAACTAGAGGGTATAGGTTTAGGGTGAGAGGGGAAAGATATAAAAGAGACCAGAGGGGCAACTTTTTCACACAGAGGGTGGTGCATGTGTGGAATGAGCTGCTAGAGGAAGTGGTGGAGGCCGGTACAATACAACATTTAAAAGGCATCTGGATGGGTATATGAATAGGAAGGGTTTGGAGGGATGTGGACCAGGTGCTGGCAGGTGGGACTTGATTGGGTTGGAATAGCTAGTTAGCATGGACGGGTTGGACCGAAGGGTCTGTTTCTGTGCTGTACATCTCTATGACTCTGTTACTGTATATGAATTCAGATGCCTTTTAAATGTTATAATTGTTTTTATTGTTTTCCATTGTTCTTGATGTTTTGACTGCTGCACCACATTGCTGAGTAGTTGGATAATGCTTGGTTTTTCTGTAGGCTTACTGCTTCACTGGGAGACAATGCCCCAAACAAATTGTTGTCAGATGAAACCTTGATATTGGAAATTTGCATTATGCTGTTGCCTAAATTCATGACAAGTTGAATGAGGTCTTTGTTAATTGTTATATATTGAATTTTATATTGTGTATTATTTCTGATTTATGTGGGAAGAAAAAGGATGTGCACTTCCTGTAGTGTTGGGAAATCTCTTGTCCTGATCCCTGATACACCTTCCACTGAGACATTTGAACAGGAAGTCTGTGCTATTGATGTTACCATTATCTGCCCACACCTCCCTGGAACCGGCAGTAGTGCATCCATTGTTGCTGTCTCTTCCTTGTCGTCCCACTGGCCACTCTCCTTGCTGTCGGCTGTATCCTTTGCTGGTTGCCTCTCTTACTGCCTGGAGGGAGATGGCTCTGAATTTCTCTGTGTCAATAGTTTTGTAATTCATTTCAGGGGCGCCAGGCTACTGCATGAAATAAACTTTAAATATGAAGCTACTGCATAAATCCTGCAGCACTGCTCAAAGTGACGTTGCAGGCACTCTGACTGCATGAGCTGAATGTGCCCCCTACTGTTTCCAGGGCAGATTAGAATCAATCTAAACATCAGGTCATAGACAGAGAACACAGGGGGCTAACACCTTCAACATATTGTCTAGCTATCACCATTGTTAACAGCTAACCCGAGAATGCAACTTTAAAAAAAAGGGTTTTGTGATTTACACATGAAAGAAGTGAAACTATCACTGTATTCTAACAGATGAAAGGCTTAACAATCAATTTTTCAATGTATAATTTCAGTTACATCACACTGCAAATTTTTGCTATAAATTCTGTGTTATGATCGAGCCCTCCACAATCACCTGATGAAGGAGCATCGCTCCGAAAGCTAGTGTGCTTCCAATTAAACCTGTTGGACTATAACCTGGTGTTGTGTGATTTTTAACTTTGTACACCCCAGTCCAACACCGGCATCTCCAAATCAGGGCAGCAAATGCAGCCTTTCCTCCTTTTCTGTCCTGGAGGTGCTGAGTCAGAAGGATTACTGTTCCAGAGTTGCCAGCAGCCCTCTGGTATCTTACTGATGTGGCTAATGATTGTGTAATTATTGCGTGAGCACTCAGCAAGCTTATTGGACTGAAGTATGTATCTTAGCAACATTCCCACAAACTCCCTTCTGAGCAAGGCCATTGTGTAACAATCCAGAGTGGGAAGCCTGGTTGATTTGGTTCATTATGTTTCACTACAGTGAGAGTGAGTGGGAAATAATTGGCTTTGCTGATATTATGTAGTGATATAAGAAAACAGAAATAGATGGGTCTGTTTGGAATTCTGTGCAGTGCATGTTATAACATCAAGATGATTTGTGTGCAGAGCTTTCAGTATCTTCTGAAAAATGAAATGAGGTATCAAAAATATTGCTACAGTGAGAATGATTTCATGCATTGGAGTTCTAGAGTGAGTGGTTGCGTTCATTGGAATTCAGTGTGGTGGAAACTCCATCCATTTCCTCAGAGATCTTCTTGTTCCTGTCCACCCCTATCTCTGCTTTATTCTCAGTGCCCACCACCTCAATGACTTTACTGCCTTTGTGTCCTTCCTCAACCATACATTTTATATCAATGTTCCATCCCAACTCCCCAACTCTTGCAGCCTCTCTATTTGAAGTCTGGATTGCCTTTGATCATTTACTTCATTACTTCTGTGACTCCTTTTCCATTCCAATTTTCCTGCTCCCTCCAACCCCATTACCATCGCCAGCAGTCTGCAGAATAAAATCTTCCAGAGCTCCTCCACGAATGTAATCTCATTCTCAAACTCCTAACTTTCTTGTTTCTAGCCCTCCCACTGGCCTGGCCCCTTTGCCTCCTTCCTTCCCAGAAAATTAATCACTGTCTTGCATTCCTTTATAGTCCAGATTTTCACCCTTTCAGATCAAAGGGGAGCAGATGAACTTGCTTGCTGCAAAACCGGACTTCTCATCAGTCACCAGAATTGGCACGAATCTGCTTTTTCCCTTCTTGCCTGCCCCCCCTAACTCTGTTGACTCTTAGTGGGCTACTGTTTCTTGGTTAATGGTGTTTAGTTTGACAGGCGCCAATGGTTTCTAGGTGCAATTGCTTGGCGCCAGCTTTTGCTTTGGTTGCAGTTCACCTGGCATCGGCTCAGTGGAGTATAGTTCCTCTGGCACTGAGTTGCAGAAATGTATGGGTCCAATAGGGTTGACTTGAAGGAGCATACAGGTGTGGCATTGTCCCTCATTGGTGTCTAATTTCTGTGCACTCTCCTTCACTAGGATAGAATTTCCCCTGCGTTGACCCATATTGGCACACAGTTTCGTTTGGCACTAACTAGCACTGACTTTCACCTGATGCTGAAAGCCATTAAATACGTTGCGAGACTTTTTCAGGAACACATGTGAAATGGAGGTATCTAATATACTTATTTGGAAAGGCAGGAACTGATTGGGGATAGTCAACATGGCTTTGTCTGTGGGAAATCATGTCTTGCAAACTTGATTGAGTTTTTTGAAAAAGAAACAAAGAGGATTGATGAGGGCAGAGCGGTAGATGTGATCTGTGTGGACTTCAGTAAGGCGTTCGACAAGGTTCCCCATGGGAGATTGGTTAGCAAAGTTAGATCTCATGGAATACAGGGAGGACTAGCCATTTGGATACAGAACTGGCTCAAAGGTAGAAGACAGCATGGTGGTGGAGGGTTGTTTTTCAGACTGGAGACCTATGACCAGTGGAGTGCCACAAGGATTAGTGCTGGGTCCACTGCTTTTTTGTCATTTATATAAATGATTTGGATATGAACACAGGAGGTATAGATAGTAAGTTTCCAGATGACACCAAAATTGGAGGTGTAGTGCACAGCAAAGAAAGTTACTGCAGAATACAATGGGATCTTGATCAGATGGGCCAATGGGCTGAGAAGTGGCAGATGGAGTTTAATTTAGATAAATGTGAGGTGCTGTATTTTGGGAAAGCAAATCTTAGCAGGACTTATACACTTATTGGTAAGGTCCTAGGGAGTGTTGCTGAACAAAGAGACCTTGGAGTGCAGGTTCATATCTCCTTGAAAGTGGAGTCGTAGGTAGGTATGGATCAGGTAAATAGACAAAGTCTCTTCCCTGGAATGGGGGAGTCCAGAACTAGAGGGCATAGGTTTAGGGTGAGAGGGAAAGATATAAAAGAGGATGGTGCAGAGGATGGTGTGTGTTTGGAATGAGCTGCCAGAGGAAGTGGTGGAGGCTGGTACAATTGCAACATTTCAAAGGCATTTGGATGGGTATATGAATAGGAAGGGTTTGGAGGGATATGGGCCGGGTGCGAGCAGGAGGGACTAGATTGGGTTGGGATATCTGGTCAGCGTGGGCAAGTTGGACCGAAGGGTCTGTTTCCGTGCTGTACGTCTCTAGGACTCTATAAGAGACATTCCAACAACTCCTCTACCCAACACTTCAAGTACCACCAGCCCCACATAGTCATACAGCACAGAAACAGACCCTTTGGACCAACTCGTCCGTGCTGACCATAATCCCAAATTAAACCAGTCCCATTTGTCTGCATTTGGCCCATATCCCTTTAAACATTTCATATGCATCTGCCTATCCAAATGTCTTATAAATGTTGTAACTGTACCTGCACCTACCACTTCATCTGGCGGTTCATTCCACCTACGAACCACCCTCTCTGGAAAAAGTTGCTCTTCAGGTCCCTCTTAAATCTTTCTCCTCTCACCTTTAAAAATATGCCCCCTAGTTTTGAACTTCCCCCACCCTAGGGGATAGACCTTTGCTGTTCCCCTTATCTAAGCCCCTCATGACTTTATAAATCTCTATAAAGGTTAACCCTCAACCTGCTATTCTCCAGTGAAAAATATCCCAGCCTATTTTGATGACTCAAACCCTGGTTCAATGGAGAGTACAGGAGAGCAAGCCAGGAGTAGCATCAGGCATACCTGAAGAATGGGTGTCAACCTGGTGAAGCCACCAAACAGGACTAGTTGCATGCCAGACGGCATAATTAGCAAGTGATAGACAGAGCTAAGCGGTCCCATAACCAACGGATCAGATCTAGCCTGTATAGTCCTGCCACATCCGGTCATGAATGGTGGTGGGTGATTAAACAACTCATTGGAGAAGGAGGCTCCACAAATATCCCCATCGTCAACGGTGGAAGAGCCCAACAAAAGATAAGGCTGAAGTTTTCGCAACAGTCTTCACCCAGAAGTACCAAGTGGATGATCCATCTCGGTCTCCTTCAGTGGTCCCCAGCATAACTGATACCAGTCTTCAGCCAATTCGGTTCACTCCACATGATATCAAGAAACGATTGGAGGCACTGGATACTGCAAAGGCTACAGGCCCTGAAAACGTTTTGACAATAGCACTGAAGGTTTGTGCTCCAGAACATGCTGTTTCAATACAATTACAACACTGGCATCCACCCAACAATGTGGAAAATTGCCCATGTTCGTCCTGTACATAAAAAGCAGGACAAATCCAACTGAGCCAGTTACTGCCCTATCAGTCTACTCTCGGTCATCAGGAAATTGATGGAAGGTGTCACCAACAGTGCTATCAAGCAGCACCTGCTCAGCAATAACCTGCTCAGTGACGCCCAGTTTGGGTCCCACCAGGGCCACTCAGCTCCTGACCTCATTACAGCCTTGGTTCAAACATGGACAAAAGAGCTGAATTCCAGAGGGGAGGGGAGAGGGACAGTCCTTGACATCAAGGCTGCATTCGACTGAGTGTGGCATTAAGGAGCCCTGGCAAAACTGGGATAAATTGGTTTTTGGGGTTGGAGTCATACCTGACATAAGGAAGATAGTCATGGTTGTTGGAGGTCAGTCAACTCAGCTCCAGGACTTCTTTGCAGGAGTTTCTCAGGGTAATGTCCGAGGCCAAACCATCTTCAGCTGCTTCATCAGTGACCTTTCCTCCATTGTAAGTTCAGAAGTGGAGATATTCACTGATGATTGCACAACGTGCAGCACCATTTACGATTCCTCAGACACTGAAGCAGTCTGTGTCCAAATGCAACTAGATCCGGACAATATCCAGGCTTGGGCTGATAAGTGGCAAGTAACATTCGTGCCACACAAATGCCAGGCTATGACCATCACCAATAAGGGACAATCTAACCACTGCCCCATGACATTTAATGGTGTTACCATCACTGATTCCCCCACTAACAACATCCTGGGGGTTATCATTGATGAGAAACTCAACTGGACTCATCACATAAACACTGGCTACAAGAGCAGGTCAGAAGCTTGGAGTATTGAGGTGAGTAACTCACCTCATGACGCCTCAAAACCTGTCCACCATCTACAAGGCACAAAGTGGGCGGCACGGTGGCTCAGTGGTTAGCACTGCTGCCAGCCTCTGGCGACTGTCTGTGAAGTTTGCACATTCTCCCCGTGTCTGCGTGGGTTTCCTCCGGGTGCTCCGGTTTCTTTCCACAGTCCAAAGATGTGCAAGTCAGGTGAATTGGCCATGCTAAATTGCCCATATTGAGAGGTGCATTATTAGGGAGTAGGGGAATGGGTCTGGGTGGTTTACTCTTTGGAGGGTCGGTATGGACTTGTTGGGCCGAAGGGCCTGTTTCCACACTGTAGGGAATGTAATCTAAAAAAATCAGGAGTGTGATGGCATATTTCCTACTTGCTCTGGATGGGGGCAGCTCCAACAACAGTCAAGAAGCTTGACACCGTCCAGGACAAAGCAGCCGCTTGATTGGCACCACATCCACAAACATCCACTCCCTCCACCACTGACGCTCAGTAGCAGCTGTATGTACTATATAAGATGCACTGCAGCAATTCACCAAATCTCAGACAAAATCTTTCAAACCCACAACCACTTCCATCGAGAAGATGTGGATCCTGATGTGGGTACTGATAGGGTACCCTTTGTTGTCCAGTACTTCCTGGGAGCGGAGAAATTACGCCATGTTCTTTGTAGCCTACAACACATTACCAATGAGGATAAGCACTTCACCAAGACCTTCCCTATGCCTCCACTTCTCGCCTTTAAACAACTGCCAAACCTTAAACAGACCATTGTTCGCAGCAAACTACCCAGCCTTCAGGACAACATTGACCACAATACTGTACAACCCTGTCATGGCAGACACTACAAGACTTGTCAGTGTGTGACAAGGATACCACCATTACTCATGGGGACACCATCCACCATGTACGCGGCAGGTACTCATTTGCCTTGGTCAACGTTGTCTATCTCATATGCTGCTGGCAAGGATGCCCCGAGGCATGGTACATTGGCGAGACCAAGCAGACGCTACGACAATGGATGAATGGACACTGCGCAGCAATCACCAGACAGGGATGTTCCCTCCCAGTCGGGGAGCACTTCAGCGGTCAGGGACATTTGGCTTCGGATCTTCGGGTGACTGTCCTCCAAGGTGGACTTCGGGATACACAACACCACAGAGTGGCCGAGCAGAGGTTGATAGCCAAGTTCAGAACCCATGAGGATGGCGTCAACTGGGACCTGGGGTTCATGTCATACTACAGGAGATCCCACTACATTATACGTTCTCACATACACAAGCACACATACACAGACACACTTACATACTCACACTCATGCAGACCCTCACTTATACTCTGTCACACTCATGCACGCACTCTACCAGGCACACATACACATACACACTCTCCCCCACCCTCACATGCACACACAGGCACACAATTTGCAGAATTGTATTTGCAGATACATTCTATTTTGCTCAAAAAGCGCACAATCTGCAGGCAGTCAATCCATGCGACATTTTATAAATTCCTACTTTGGAAATAGAACCAGTCTGATTGAAATAGACAGACTCTAACCTCACACCTTTAATGCATTGTCTGAGCTGAGATGTCATTCTTTTTTAATAAAACCTTAAGTTATCTCGGGAATGTGACTTGAAAGAAGTTCTGAGATTTACATATTACTGAATTGAAACCTGCAACCTATTCTAAAAGATGAAAAACTTAACAGCAGTTTTGGTTTGTTCAGTATATCGTATCAGTTGCATGACACTATGATCTTGTGCTATAAATTCTGTGTCCTATGATCCTGCTCCACTAGCTACCTGACGAAAGAGCAGCGCTCTGAAAGCTAGTACTTCCCAATAAACCTGTTGGACTATAACCTGGTGTTGTGTGATTTTTTTTAACTCTGTCCATCAAGAAGGACAAGGGTAGCAGATATATGGGAGCACCGCCACCTTCAAGTTCCCCTCAAAGCCACTCATCATCCTTACTTGGAATTATATTGCCATTCCTTCACTGTCTTTGGGTTAAAATCCTGGAATTTGCTCCCTAATGGCATTGTGGGTCAACCCACAGGTGGACTGCAGCGGTTAAAGAAAACAGCTCAGCACCACAGTTCTCAAGGGTAACTAGGGACAGGCAATAAATAAGCAATGCCTCCATCCCACAAAGTGAATAAATTAAAACAAAAACTTGAAATCCATCTTGTGAAACAGATCATTTTTTCCGTGTCCTCCTTCATTGGCTCAGTGTCGGTTCCTTTTACTTTGTCTTTGTCAAACATTTGTAGGTAGTTTGTTTGTTTAAAAATACGATCTAAACATCGAGAGATTGAGACGCAATTTGGTCCTTTCAAATTTTTGATGGGAATCTGAGAAATGACTGGATCTTTTTTATGGTGAGAGTTAAAAGAAGTCCTTTACTGCGCTGGAATTTTGTAAAGAGGGAATCAATGGTTTTGCCTGATGGAATTCTACGCAGGGGAGTGAATTGTGAATGGTTAGATTAGTTGCCATTTTATAATGTAAAAGTTGATCACGCTGTCAGTTACTCATACATCTTATGACTCTTCGGATGCTCTCCGTCACTGTTTCAGGTTTCCTGACTCTAACCGTTGCTGTCCAATCTCCCCATATCTATAACCTCCCCATATAGATTTGTACTTCAATTTAGTATAGTATATTTGTCATCCACAATGCGGGTCATCTTGACACAGGAGACAAAATTCAGACTGGATGACTGCTCCGTGGGATGCTTCTGTTTAGTCCACAGGTGTGACCCTGAAGTTGCTGTCGTCTGTCATTTTTGTTCTTTACCTTGCTCCCACTCTCATCTCACTGACCTCTGTATCTTTCAGTGTTCCAAAGATGCTCAACACAAGCTTGAGGAACAGCATCTGATTTTTCAATTAGCCACTTTCACAACCTTCTGGACTCAGGCCGAATTTGGTGAATTGAGTGTTAATGTCTGTCTCCATTCTGTTTCCTTACTCTTTGTTGCTTTTGATTTTCTGTTCTATTCTGTTGCCTTCAGACAGTTTTCTGTCTTTTGATAAATTATTTGCTGAAGCGTGGTTTCTGCTTTTGATGTCTCTGATTCTGATCTGAAATATTGATTGGGGGGAGAAAAGGCACACATTTTCTTTGAATTACTTTAAGACTTACTAAATCCTGTTGCTTCACTGCATGGATTTGTATTTTCTGTCTTGTCCGGTGCAAATGAGTTTAATTTTTATTTATTGCTCCTCAGCCTGGTTCAATCACTGTCTTGCTCATGATACACCAGCTGGATGAGCTTGATTTTTTCCACTGCCCACAGCTTATAGGACAGACTGGCAAAATGCTTCATGCAGCATAGGAAGTAATGACTAAAGAGCATATCAGCCTTTGACCTTCAGTGCTGCCTCAACTGCGTTAACAACAGCCTAAGAACTCATGCCTGTCCACATTTCAGTCAGGACCTCATGGAAAACTTTAAAATTGTGGATAGAGAGGAGGTAGAGGATGCTTAAAAAAAAAATCAAAAGGAGGGCGGAGAGAAAATATACCTGAATAGATAATCGTAACGTTATGGATGATTAATTCTGTTTTTTGCTGTGAAATGTGTATGATGAAAGTTTGTTCAATCTAGATGTTTTCTGCAACTTTTCCTATTGATGGAAATACAGTTGAAATCATTTGTGATCATCAGAATATGTATGTTGTACACAGTGGTCATGTATCTCCATTGTTTTTTGAGGGGCCTAGCATGGACTTCTGAGGGCTTGTCTGATGTCTTGGCAGTAAGCACGTCGAGCATTGTGTGTAAATATTCTGCCTTTCAGATTCTGGTAGTCGGTGAAGATGGCTCATTCCTGGTTAAATCTCCCAAGACTCACATCTGCGAGCAGTGCAGCGCTGCGTTCCGGACTAACTACCATCTGCAGAGGCACATCCTCATCCACACAGGTAGAATGCAAGAACCGTGGGTGTGTTCAGAGCTGTTTGTAAGCTAAAGACTGTGTACGCTTTTCAAAAGAAAATGCCACTACTGCTAAACCCTTATTACAGGTGCCAGAATACCTTTTTCCTGTTTAATAAGAGCTCTTTTCTTTAAAATTTGCCAAGTCATAAAATAATTTTCTTTTGATCATGCAATGAGCACATTTAAACTTTCTCCTCTCCTATTTTCTGCTCTCTTCCTCACAACAAAGGCCTGTAGTTTCTTGAGTCCCTCATCCATCTTGTGTCAACCAGTTATTGTCATCAAATAATTTTAGCATGGCCAAGCCCGATCTTTAGTGGACATTACAGCATACACATAATTGCTAGCAGGGGTCCTTTGATCATGATTGGAATTGGGGAAACCTGGCTAATGATGCCTTTACCCAGGGACACTAGAAGGAGTAGTCGTACTCCAACTGCTACCCTAGTTGAGATCAGTGAACACAACATGGGAGCCAAATCTACATGGTGTGCTTAGCATTCGAGCCATCAGTGAAACATTTTAATTGCACTCTTTAGAAAACATAAGTGAGTGTTGAGTATTGTAAATGTTCCAACATTTTTGAACTGAACTTCTTGGAAGTGGCTACATATCACATGATATCCCTTGTGTATGTTGTGCCCAGATACAGGTTTCTGTGAGCTGGGAAACTGGGCTTGCTCTTATACATGTACGATGAATATATATGGCTAGTTTGCAATACAATTGCAATACAATTTCACCCCGCTGCACTCAGTACACTGACTTTTACTCTCCGGTTCATAAACCATTTGGTTCCTTCCTAGGTGTAGGTGTTCTAAATTCAGACTTCAAAAGCACTTTCAAATACAGGAAGTAAACAGGTGACCGTGCCTTTTTTTTCTTCTTCCCTCTGAACATGCTGCCTCTTGTTTGAAGTTTGGTTCCACAGATGTCAGCTGCCCTCCAGTCCTCTGGTGTAAGTGTAGACAGTCTATATCAATGGACTGTTTGTTTTGGGTGCGAGGGGCGGGGGGGGTGGGGGGGGAGCGGGTGTGTATGGAATATCACAGCTCAGCCTGATGTTGCCCTCATTTGAAATCCATGGTCTTCAGTATATTGTTAATGTGCTGTGATGAGGAGAGGGACCTGTGGCAATACCCTTTTTCCATCCACTATCCCTAGCGACAGCTCTTGCAATCACTCCAACTAAGATCAGCTAACTTGGCACGTGATGTTTTGCTCTTGTTGGGCTGTGATGTGTTGAACAGCAAAATTGCCAATTGATCGTGCCAGAGGGGCTGACTGGCCTCTTCCCGATTTTGTTTCTCTAATCCATTGGTAGAATTGATCCTACATATTCAACTAGACTCTGAATCAATCTGTTCTTTTGAATACCATGTTAAATTTCAAAAAGCTGAATTCTGAACATTGTGTAACCTGTCTTTTGCTTCAAATTTGGAGCATAAGATTGTCAAAGGTTTTCTGCAACAACTTTTGCCATCACGATTTTATCTATTCGTATTTGATTCATTCCTTGCCACATATCTAAGCAGCATGTGATAAACCAGAGCTAATTGAGTTTCTTGTCCTGCAACCTGTCAAAAACAAGCCCCAAATTAAATGCAGTTATGAACAGGCAAAGCTCAGTGCACTAAGTGGTTCTGTCGTAACAAGGATTCACTAAGTTGGATTCACTTCAGACTGTTACTTCTTTCCAGTAACTTTGCCTTTTAGCTTCATAGAAGCAAAGTAGCGTGCAATTAATTCCTTGCATTGAGGTGTATTCTGTCTGATTTACATGTGTGCCAATTAGTTTTTTAAAAAGATGGAAATGGTAGGTATTTGCAGGATGGCAAACCAAAAGAAACAATAGATAGTTAATTTTAATGACCATACAGCAGCTTGTGTTTTATCATAAAATATGTGTAATTTCTCAGTAACACTGATTTAAACATGTGCATTCCGACCAAACTTAACACAGTACATGAGAATTAATAAAAATAAGATACCATTGAGTCTTGGACAGAAATGGAAAACCAGATGTTAATTTTGTTGAAGAGTGTTGCAAAGGGCAAAAGATGATTCTCATGAGGTATCATCATCAGAAGTGCTTTACCATCAACTTAGTTTTATAAAGTGCCTGTTAATCTGTTCCCCTCTAAAAGGTTGCCATATGATATTCACCAAACCATAGTTATACACCAACTGAAATATCAGTGATCTTTTTGATTGTTGGCTAGTTGTGAGCAATGCAGCACTTTAATGCACATTCTTACTTGTACCAAGGGCGTGATCACAATTAATTGCTTCATAAATGAAAGGTTGAAGTTGGGCTTTTGATGCAAGCAAGAATTCAGTGGAGAGAGGAAGCAGGTGCTGCATTTTATTTTTCATTTCCCAGCAGTAGCTGGTGAGTGTTCTCTTATCTTTAAGGTAGGAATCTGTAAATTGCTGTTACTTTCTTTTATTAAATCAGTAACAGATTAACTAATAAAACAAATAAGTTTCAACAGGCAGGGCAGAACAGATAGTTTGCCATAACTAAAGCATATGGAAATGTATCAAAAGTATTGTGATCTCTATCTACCCTATCTAGGAGGCAGGCAGTCACATCCATTATATCAAGTAGAACTTTAGAATTGAGCAATAATCAAGGCCAGAAGGCTGTGACTATGAGTCAGAACAGGTATGAACGTACACAACAAAAACAGAAGTTGCTGGAAAAGCTCAGCAGGTCTGGCAGCATCTGTGAAGAGAAATTAGAGTTAATGTTTCAGGTTCGGAGGTGGGGGGAGGTGTGGGAACGGAACCTGCAATTAACTGACCTAGAGGAGTTACTCTGGCTGGTCACCATGTAGCATAGGCAGAGGAGGCTGGAGCAGTAGATGTTCAGAGAGGTGAGTAGCCATGTAACTGGACCAGAGTGTTCAGACAGGTTTGGTAGGGGAGTAGAGCTTCCGTATGGGCCAGGGTCGGTGAGGGATCAGAGCCTGAATTTCAGCTGGGCTGGGGAGAAAGGAGAGCCCAAGTGTCAGCTGAACATTAGACCTAGTATTGATTAATCCTCTAAGGATTGGGCAGGTATCACAAACTTTGTACATCATGTGGCTTTATCTGTTACTGAGCAAGTTTATTGGAGTTTATAGCTACTCATAATATCGAAAGGCAAACTGGAGAACTTTATGTAAAGGTGAGACATTCAGAGTAGCTGAGGTCTTCAATTTTTTTTTAATGTAGAGAGGTACAGCGGTTGATGATCAGCAAATTGTATCCCTAGATGATGATCAGCATCTTGCATTCAATTTTTATAGAGGTTTTCAGGAACCTGTTTACATATTGCATTTTTTCACGTTACAAATAATTCCTGGAAAATTGTTTTAATGTTGCAACATTTTTACATAAGGTATGCATTTACCTTGGTGAATGCGTGAAAAGATAAATTATGGGAAATTTGTTTGTAATAAATTAACAAAATGTCTTTGTTATGCATTCTATTTGTTAGAACAAACTTGGAAGAGTGCACTTTCTGTAAAGTCCCACTATGCCACTGGTCACAAAGTAAATGCTTTACCCAGTTACCTATACATACTATTATGCTTATTCTAAACCTAATGTACATTTTTAAAAAAACTAGTTTACTTTTATAAGCAACAAAATTGTTGATTTATTTTTAAATAAGACTTGTTTGACAATGTGTAAAGCCTGATTAATGCGGAGCTTGAAATGGGAATGTATAAAGATTTACCCTTGTAAATAACCTAACACACACATGCATAAGCATCGATTATAGAAAAAAAAATCTTTCTCTGCAGAGATTGGGTTGGGGGTAAGTGGCGGGGGGGTGGAGGTGGTGATGACCAGTTAATAATTAGAAGCTAACATGGAAAATGCCTCAGAAAACTCCAGCTGGTCTGGCAGCATCTGTGGAGAGAAATCAGTTAATTAGTCAAGTCTGACTCATCAAAACTGGTTAATAATTGTTGCTGATTGGAGGAAAAGAGGATAAGATGTGAAACGTGGCTTTCAATCAGCATCCTAGTGTATGAACTCAGCTATCATTAAATACAAGCAGTTATGACTGGGAGTTTTGCAGACGCAATTCATCCAAGAAGCGTCTCTTGCTCTCGGGCGGTACTCCAAGCAATATCAAAAACTCTTGACCTCCCCAGACTCAGCCACTGGTGACTTCCAATAGATCCAGCAGCTCTCGTTTGAGGGTGGAGGGGAGAAAAGGCATCCTACTGTTCTTTCAACGTTTTGAAATTAAGGAAATGTCCCTTTTATTTTAGATTAAAGGTTTCTCCTCTGCATTTTAAATGAGCCTCTGTCCATAACTCTTTAAACATGGGTCCTCCAAAAAAACCTTCATAATACATGTCAATACTTAATAAAATATGTACACAATCTTGATATTTGTGCTGTCTTTAAAGAAGAAAGCCATAAAACAAAATCAACACAGATACCGAGGCAATATTACTACGTGACTGCATTACCTAATAAAGATATGACAATGAAACAGTAGCACTTGGGAAAGATAAATTATATTAAATCCTATAAGGAGCCATTGCAAAATTGAAGTCAATGGGAATCGGAGGAAACTGTCCCATGGCTGGAGTCAAACCTAGCACAGAGAACAATAGTTGTCTGCCTCAGGACTTTGTTGCTGGACTTCCCTAGGACAGTGGCCTCGGTCCGATCATCTTCAACTGCTTCATCGATAACCTTCCCTCCATCGTTAAGGCAGAAATGGAGATATTCTCCAATTATTGCAGTGTTTGGATCCATTCTGAACTCCGATACTGAAATAGCCTGTACCAATGAAGTAATACCTGGACAGTGCCCAGGCTTGAGCTGATAAAGAACAGATAATGTTCATGGCTACACAAGTGCCAAGCTGATAGGCTTCAGAACTGCAGCAGACAATCTAGAATAAAACACTTCAGTTGATCACACCATCTGCCACCATAAACATTCACTCCCTCCATCACCTATACACAATAGCAGCAGTCTATACCATGTCAAGATTACACTGTCAAAAGCTCCTTTGACAGTGAGTTCCAAACCTGTGACATCTTCTACCACCAAGAACAAGGGCAGCTGACATATAAGGAACATGCAGATGGTGATATCCTCCCCTGTTGTTTGGTCAAAGTCCTGGTGCATTTTGCCTGGCAGTATGAGATCTGCCTACACTCCGTGGACTGCAGTGGCTTATCACCATCTTCTCTTGTGCATTTAGAATAGGTAGTAAATGCTGGCATCACCAGTGACACTCACATCCTGTGAACAAATAAAAAAAAAACAAATCCTTGTGTCCTCTTGCTCAGGCTTATTACCAGTGAAGCTGACCTAGGTAATTGGGTTCTGTGTTCTTGCAGCATTTAAAATAGAAAAAGAATGGTTTTGTATGAAGGACTGTCTCTAGCTTCATTCAGGGGGACAATTGTTTGAATATTTGGATTATAGAGAGAGTTCTCCTGACACCATTTGAGTGGGATGTATTGGCACTGTACAGCAGGCAGTCTTGGAACCCAACCAGTGAATATAGTATGTGTAGGTTAGTCCCTGAAGTACCATTATGGACTTGATTCTGATTTTCCTAGTTAACTGTGTAAATTTGGAACAGAGAATGTAGCTTCATCTACTGCTGATTTTTTCCATAACTTCTGAAGTCCAGAAATATTGATACTTTTTATAAAGCTTCAGCTCAGATGGTTTCTTTTCAGTCTACAAATTAAACCTAGGGAATTAAATAACTCTCCACCAATCTTATTTGTCAATTAATTGATATTTGAAAGTTGTGTATTCTGCTTTTAGCTCATAATAGCCTGGCAAGCCATGACCCAGTTGGACATTTTGTTGTTGCTGCTATCAATTTGTCAGCAGCAATAGCATATAATTAGAACTATTGAATAATTTTGCACTTCCTTGAAAATTTGTTTCTGTACGTCTTTTCAGCAGCTGATAGCCTACAGAATACACCAAGCAATACAACTATGCTTTGATTGTTTTTCTCTTGAATATCCTCGTCCACCAGCCCCA
The DNA here is from genome assembly GCF_004010195.1 of Chiloscyllium plagiosum. NCBI lineage: Eukaryota > Metazoa > Chordata > Chondrichthyes > Orectolobiformes > Hemiscylliidae > Chiloscyllium > Chiloscyllium plagiosum. The sequence continues at coordinate 10,184,645 of NC_057752.1, forward strand.
TAAAATATATTTGAGGGTATCCATGTTACCATGGACTTGGCTCAGACTACATACTCCAGGTGAACCACTGCCTTCACCAGTATCAGAACTGAATACTGGTTGGAACATGAAATACTGAGGTGTCTCCTGCAGTACTATTCTGGACTGCTCGGCAGCACCCATTACATCTCTTCCTGCTTGCCCTTAAGCTGCGGGGTGCTGACATCTATAAACATGCAGACTCTGTATCACTTAGCCCCACTGATCTGCTGCAGTAATTCTAGCTGCTGCTGCCCATGCTGAAACCCAGAGTACAAGCTGCTGCAGTTGACTGCACTTCCTGCACATGTGATTAAGTTCTCATATGACACAGGATGTTGATTGCCCAGGTCTGCGATAGCTCTTTTTATCCATGTCAAAATATGAACAAAAGCACAACCAAACTTGTGATAATACCTTCGACTAAGCGGAATGTTATGTGAGAGTTAACGTTTAAATCCACCCTCAGGGTGGTAGGAGTGGCTGTTGGCCTCCTATCAGGTGTTCTCACTGACATTGTAATCAAGACATGCTTTAGCTAACCTTAACTCTACGTTCCAGGAAAGAACATTATCAATCCCACATCTGTTCATATTTCATTTTTTTCTGATTTTATTCATTCAGTGGAAGACCATAAGGACATAGGGGCAGAAATTAGGCTATTTGGCTCATCAAGTCTGCTCCGCCTTTCAGTCATGGCTGATAGGTTTTTCAACCCTGCTTTCCCACTTTTTCCCCGTAACCTTTGATTCCCTTGGCAATCAAGAACTTATCTGCCTTTGTTTTAAATATACTCAATGACCTGGCCTCCACAGACTTCTGTGGCAATGAATTCCATAGATTCACCACTCGCTGACTGAAGAAGTTTCTCCTTATCTCTGTTCTGAAGGGCCTTCCCTTTACCCTTGTCTGTCCTGCCAGTACAAACATCTTTCCAATGTCCACTCTGTCCAGGCCATTCAGTATTCTGTAAGTTTCGCTCAGATCCCCCCTCATTCTTCTAAAAACTATTGAGTATAATCCCAGAGTCCTCAAACCTTCCTCATTTGTTAAGCTTTTCATTCCTGGGGTCATTCTCATGAATCACCTCTGAACCCGCACCAGGGCCAGTACCTTCTTCCTGAGGTATCAGACCTGAAATTGTTCACAATACTCTAAATGTAGTCTGACCAGAGCTTTATAAAGCCTGCAAAGCACATCCCTGCTTTTATATTCTAGTCCTTTCGAGATGAATGACAACATTGTATTTGCCTTCCTAACTAATGACTCAACCTGCAACTTACTGCCTTCCTAACTAATGACTCAACCTGCAAGTTACTGCCTTCCTAACTAATGACTCAACCTGTAAGTTTACCTGAAAAGAAATATGGACTAGGACTCACAAGTCCCTTTGCCATTCAGTTAGGTTCTGAGGTACCACATGTTGTTAGGGACAAATGGCAAGGGCAGGTGGCATACAAAGAGACTAAAGCAAAAAGTTGACAAAGCAACAGGTAGTAATTAATGAAAGGGAAAATGACTAGGCTGAATCAAAAAGGCAAGAAATTGACCAAAAGCAACAGAATGCAAGCAGAGTAAGTGCTGCAAGTAGGAGAGTGAGACGCTTGAGGAAGTATGCACCTATAACCCTCATGGTTACGAATGAGACCCCAGAATATGATATTGGCAGTAGATCAGAGGTATCTGAATATTATAGACAAAGAGTGGAAGGAAGAGCCACATCAACATCGACACTTATTGCAAAATGGCAGAAAATATAACAGTTGAGTTGAATTGCCAAAAAATTATTATTTTTTGGCTGAAGAAGGAAGGTGGCCAGCCCTCTCCTGAGTCACGGAACAGTTCTCTCAATCTCAGCCAATTCATAATCCACTTTTTCTTTTTTGATAAACTTAAATTTTGACTTTGTTTTTAAATGAATTGAGCACTGTGACCTGGTCTAAACGAGAGAATACTGCTGAGGTGGGCATAGCTGACACCTGATGCCTGTTTTTCTTTGTAATCAAACAGCTATCAAATGTGGTTGTGAATTTTTCAACAAATGTTGAAAATGCAAGTTGTGACACTTAAAATATAGAGTGATACTACAGCTGTTGCCCTTTGACGCTGATGTGAAATCTTCATAGAATTAAATTAAGGAAACAAATGTATTTGTAGGTTTTGATCCTGATGATTTTGAGAGTGACACCGAGGATGTAGAAAATGATTAGTGAAGTCATATGGTAAAAATTGTAAGTCTAATTCAATGAGTTAAGCCAAGCAAAGTAAAGGAAATGAGAGTCAATTTGCTGTGAAAATAAATATTTTTTTGTCAAGTATTTTTGAGTATAGTCATTTTGTGTGAATTTAGGCATTGTTTCATATTTGTGGTATTAAAATTATAATTTAAACTAATTGGGGGGGGAGGAGGTCATTAATTGAAGTTTTGAATGACATCAGTTGAATATTCAGTCCGTATTTCTAAGGGTAAATATCTCGGCTTATTACTTCGAAAAGCATTTCCTTTATCAGATTTTTGAAAGCTTGTTTTAAATTTTCATCCCTTTTATTTCACACATAGAACTGGAAGCCTGGCTTGTTAAATAGAAGTTACTAATTAGATAAAGACTCAACAGCTACTCACCGATCAACTGCTTTCTGTACTGCCAGTGTCGCTACTTCATTTTTCCTCAACTTAGTATTTAAAAATCTCTGCTTTTAATTTACTGAAAATGTCTGAACACTTTAACTAACAAGGGATGGTAAAACTAATTATAACTTTATCCTCCCGATTTGATTGAGCACTGATTGTAATTACAAATGCAGGTATCCCCCGTTTAAAGTGCACTTTTTCATAAGTTTGTAAATTAGGGAAGTTTACGAAAACTAAAACAGAAGCATAGCTGTGCCTGTGCTATTTTCGTTTGCTATCCTTCCCGCGTGCTGCCTCCCTCCCCTGTTCTCTGCTTATGTCTTCCGCAAACTTGGTGCATCCCATTTGTCACCTTGCTTGCTGTCCTCTCCTGAGCCACAGAACCGTTCTCTCACTATTAGTCAGTTCATAATCCACTTTATTTCTTCATCTAACTTAAATTTTGCCTTTGGTCTTAAGTGAATTGAGCGCCGTGACCAGGTTTAAATGAGAGAATACAGGAGAGATGGGCACAGCTGACAGATGATGTCTGTTTTTCTTTGTCATCAAAGCCTCCGCTGCAAATGGAAGAATAAAGTGAAGGCACTTCAACTTCTGGCTTTGCAGATTGTTGGCGGGACTGAGTTGGCACAGCCTGAATCTGCTGGGTAGTTGGCACATGTTAAAGACCCTGGGTTTTGTTGTTCAATTTCCCTCCACATTTCCCAAAGATTGCTGAGTTTTGCTTGATTCCAGCTTGCAAGAGCAAGGTGTGCCCTCCAGTACCTTTTCCAATCGTCCCTCTTATGTGAGTCTCAACACTGAATATTGACTGGGTATTCGACCCTGGAAAGTATCACAGTTGAACTTGATCCTGCATTCACCCATTCATATTTCCTTGAGTTGTAATTATGAATGGGAATCCTGGCTGATTATTCCAATGATTTCTCTTCCTTTTTCTATTATGGAATAGCAGCGGAGTTGGTTTCAGCACTGCAGATATCGCTGTGGGTGTGACCAGCATAAACATGGGCTTTTGGTACCTTTGGTTGCATAGCTCAATTTTACATGTGGTAGCATCAAACACTGACCCTTCATTAGTTTCTGAAAATTTGTTTTAACGCTACGTACACTGATGGTATTGCTTGTCATGCCTTACACTGGAAATCAAGTCTTGCTATTCCCAGAGTGGTCACAAAAGTTAAAGATTTTGTAAAAATATGCACACTTCCCTAATTTACCTGTCTTTTACACCTGGGTTGACAGAAAACTTAGACCAGGTTTTTGTACTGAAAAATGATGATTTATTACAAATAATTAGACTCTAGCTACAGGCAAGTAGTTCTGAACCATTGGCCTATAACTGTACTAGTTAAAACTCTAATCCATTTCCAAGGCGATGGCACAGTATTATCACTGGACTGTTAATTCGGAGGCCTGTGTAATGTTCTGGGAGCCTGCGTTTGAAATTTGAATTCAATAAAAATCTGAAATTAAGGGTTTTCTGATGACCATTGTTGGAAAAACCCATCTGGTTCACAAACGTTCTTGAGGGAAGAAAACTGCCATCCTTACCTTGTCTGGCCTACATGTGACACAGCAATGTGGTTGGCTCTTAACTACCTTCTGGGTAATTAGGGATGGGCAATAAATGCTAGCCAGTGATGCCCTCATCCCGTGAGTGAATAATAATATAAGCTCCTTACACGCACAGACACAGACAGAAAATAAAGCATAGGTGTTCTGGACAGAGGAAAGACTGGGAAAGCAGTTTAGTGGTCTCTACATAGGATCCTCTGAGATGGTGATTGTACCAATCAGAATGCTGCTTCTCAGTCTTGTTTCTCTGGATGTTTCCACTGGTTTGCCAAATATACAAGAGCTCCTTTCCCCATTTGAAAGGTCTCTGATATTAATTAAAAAGTCACAGTTTATAACAGCTGCTGGTGGAAGAAGAAACTGGTTTTCTTCAGGCTTAAAGCAGCTTGTTGGTGTGCTGAAGCCCTTTGTCATTGATAACTGGTCACTATTTCACAGACCAACCAGTTAATAGTTGCCAACCGAAGATCCATTTGTACACAGTCCTTTGGTTCCAGCTCGCCTGCAAACTACACTTCAGCTACTGCTGGAACAAGTAGCTGTGTCAACAGTGTTTACGATGAATGTCCAGTTACTTGTTTTCAAAATGTGCAGCAATCCTTGGTTTGAAAACAGTTCTTTTCTCATTTCAATCCAAAATTAAAAGTGCAGAAAAATTAAAAGATGTTATCTTTACATGCTTAAATACTGCAGCATTATCAACAACTTTCAAATGTATGACATTATCAAACCAAAGCACTACTGTCGAGTCATCTATCGGCACCAGCACCTTATCGTGCCTCTGGCTTCGTATGAGTGTCTTGAACAGCAAATCAGGAATTTGACTTGTGTTATCAATGATACAGAACCAGCTGATGAGAGAATTTTTGACCGCTAGATATCAGCGATTAATCCTACTTTTGGTGCCACCCGTTGTTTACATCTGACCTATTTTAGAATAATTTGAACAGCCTTTCAATCAACATCTTCCACAGCTGGGAGGAGATGTTTGTGAATGCTGTTAATATTGCATGTAGTGATTGTAAAGACCAGTTTTACCAGAGCAACAAAAAGGGATATTGTCTCTCTATTTGCTTATATTTTTTAAAAGAAGACGGTTGAGCTAAGTTCAGCTCAGGAGCTTCATGGTAAGAAAGTATCTCGGGTCGCTTGCAGGACACCTCTGAAACAAATCCAACATTCACAATTCTTAGCCAAGTATCTTAGACTGCTAGGTCGAGAAGAATAATTTTGGGCATTTACATCCTGAGTGAGCTGAGGAGAAATTTGGATTTTGTTTTGCTTTTAGGTGAAAAGCCATATCAGTGCAGCCAATGTAGCATGCGATTTATCCAGAAGTACCTACTGCAGAGACATGAGAAGATACACACTGGTAAGTGAAATACCAGAGCTTGTGTTGGTGACACGAGATAAACGCAGTCTGTGAAACTCCTTAAAGAGACATTATCCCTTTTGTTGACCTAACAACGACGAAAGCATGTGTTAAAAAGCATTCCAAACTGAACGCAGTATTTGTGTTACCTGCTCCTTGTTCATGAAAACGAGGTGCAAGGCAAAGTAGTGTATCTCGGTTGGCCAATCTACAGCAGGGTGACATCTTAAATAAGGTTTCGGTCGTTCTGTCTTCAGATCTCGGTTCTTGCAAAATATCAGTTCAGTTGAAATTCTTTTGACTAATGAAGGCGTATTCAGCTTCAAACATGCGCCTCTTTTCTGTCTCAGAAGGTGCACAAAGTTTATTTTCTGCACAGGTGTATTATGGAGTGGATTTGGAGAAATGTACAGGATTAAAAATCTTGACATTATTCATTGAGCATATCAAAAAAAAAACTCATTTTGGTCTTGCTGCAGAATTGCTCTGGTAAGCATTAAAGGCTTTGATAAATTCACATTATTCTGTCACAGACACCATGCATATCTCTCGGTTTTCTGTCAAAGTTTATTTTTACCAAAAATAGCATGCAGCTTACTAAATGGGATCGCTGAAGAGATACCATTTCAGAGATCAATCCTGCAGCCTAGGTAAGCGAAGAAAGAGGGATACTGTCTCTTTAGTTTCTTGCTCTAACCACAAATTGTTCTATTGCTCTTATCCCATGACGTATTAGAATGTTGAATTTAAAGAATATCTGTTATTCATGATATACTTTAACCCTGTAATACTCCCTGGGGGCCCTCATTGTAACACTGTAATGCACCTCAGGACACTCATCGTGATATTGTATAACCTCTGGGACACAGTGTAATACCTCCCGTAGGCACTCACAATATACCATACTGCACTATGGATATTTACTGTCTTCATTGGAATATTATTGTACACTTAATGACATTGAAATCCATTTGTCAACTTGTGCCCCTTTCACTATCTTCTCAGATACCCTCGCAGCTCGGACTCAATTACTTACTTTGTTTCCTGTTTTAGTATCATGTATAAATTTGAACATGGCTGTCTCTATTTCTCGTGCTCCCATGAGGAGGTTGAACAATTCATGAACTTTACCAACACCTTCCACCCCGACGTCAAATTCACCTGGACCATCTCGGACACCTCCCTCCTCTTCCTGGACTTCCCCCAGCACTATGTCTGGCGACCGACTAACCACGGACGTCTATTACAAGCCCACCAACTCCCACAGCTACCTAGACTACACCTCCTCCCACCCTACCTCCCGTAAAAACACCATCCCTTATTCCCAATTCCTCCACCTCCGGCGCATCTGTTCCCAGGGTGATCAGTTCCACCTCAAAGTCCCAGATGGCCTCCTCCTTCCAAGATTGCAACTTCCCACAAAGTTGATGATGCCCTCCAGCGCATCTCCTCTACTTCACGCACCACCGCCCTTGAATCTCACCCCTCCCAATGCAACAAGGACGGAACCCCCCCGGCCCTCACCTTCCACCCCATCAACCTCTGTATACATCACATCATCCTCCATCACTTCTGCCACCTCCAAACGAACCCCATAATCAAGGATATATTTCCCTCCCCACCCCTATCAGTGTTCCGGAGAGCCCATTCCCTCCACGACTTCCTCGTCAGGACCACGCCTCCCCCCACCAGCCCACACCTCATTCCTGGCACCTTTCCAATCCACCTCAGGAATTGCAAAACCTGCACCCACACCACTCCCCTCACCTCTGTCCAAGGCCCCAAGGGATCCTTCCCCATCTGTCAGAAATTTACCTGTACCTCTACCAATGTCATCTACTGCATCCGTTGAACCCAGTGTGGTCTCCTCAGGGAGACAGCACACCTTTTTTGCGGATTGTTTCAGAGAACATCTCTGGGACACCCACACCCACCAACCCCACTGCCCCGAGGCTGAACACTTCAACTCCCCCTCCCACTCCATCAAGGACATGCAGGTCCTGGGCCTCCTCCACCCGCCAAACCCTTACCACCCAACACCTGGAGGAAGAATGCCTTGGGACCCTGCAACCACACGGGATAACTGTGGATTTCAACAGCTTCCTAATTTCCCCTCCCCCCACATCCCAGTCCCAAGCCTCCAGCTTGGCACCGACCTACCCCCCTTACCTATCACCTTCTCCCTCACCTTCATTCACCTATCGCTTTCTCTGCTACCTTCCTCCCAACCCCACCCCCCCTCCCTTTTATCTCTCAGCCTCCGGCCCACAAGCCTCATTCCTGATGAAGGGCTTATGCCCGAAACATTGATTTTCCTGCTCCTCGGATGCTGCCTGACCTGCTGTGCTTACCCAGCAACACACTCTTGACTCTGTCTCTACTCCTGTACCCATATAATGGATATGCACAGTAAGCCAATGTGGTCCCAATCCCGTGGAGTGCTACCGTGCTTTCACAATTCCTATGAGAAATTGCTCTTATTTGCTTACCATTTTCTTCCTTTCAACCTGTTTTTACTGTCTCTCCTAATTCTATGCCTCTTAACCTTCTCCAGAAATTTATAGGACAGTATCTTGTTAAAGCTTTCTGAAGCTAACATCCACTGCATATCCTTATCTACCATTACCAAGTTCTCATCTTCAGAGAACCCTTGCAAGTTTGTCAAACAAAGTATTGCTTTCTGAACTTGGTGTTCACTTTTTCTAGTTAGTTTTGAACAGGGTAAGATCATTAAGCTCTACGAATCTGTTCCACTAGTCAATCAAATCATCATAAGCCCATTCCCTAGGCACCATTTCCATTCCTCGTCCTGGGAATTATCTCAGGCTCTTTCTGACTGTTCACAATGCGTTTTTAGTCACATATTCTCTCCATTACAAAGACCATCTACTTTCACACCTGAAATATTGCCCTAGCCAGGCCCACTGCTGAAACCTTCATCCATTCTTTTGTCAGCTCTAGACTTGGACTGTTTCAATTGTCTCCTGACCAGCCTCCCTTCCTCTGACCTTCATAAACTTCAACTCATCCAAAATTCAGCTATCCATTCTCTAACTTGTAGCAAGCTCCTTTTACCCATCACCCCTGTTTTCAGTGACCTACACTGGCTAACTCCTCCAATGCAAATCGCACATGGTTGTGCTAAAATCTCCACGATACCATGCTCCTCCCTAATGCTATAATCCCTGCTCTTCCTCCCTCCATTCCCCACAAACCACCACTACCAAGTTTTTCATTTCTTCAACTCCCATGCATTTTACCCACTTTGCTCCATCTTGACTTCTGCTGTGGAATTTTTCTCCCTCAGTCTCTCCACCTCTTCCTATCCATCTTCTACTTTTTAAGAACCTAGTTGAAAAGTTCGGTCAAAAAGGTTGCATTTTGTCACCCTTCTCAAGAAGTTCTTCGGTGTTTCAGTGCCTATTTTTGACTGATTATGTCACTGTAAATGCATTTGGATGTTTTTCAATGTAACTCTGTAATATGCTACACCCACTTGCTGATATTAATACACTGGGCCTCTCAGTGTGATGCTCACTTTTGAAATATAACAGAGAACACTTCAGGGAGTCCAGACAAGATTCATTAGACTGATCCCAGGTATGGAGGGACTGTCTTATAAGGGGAGGTTGAGTAGGTTGGGCCTATACTCATTGGAGTTTGGAAGAATGAGAGACCTTATTGAAACAAATAAGGTTCTTAGGGGACTTGACAGGGGAGATGTGGAGAGGTTGTTTCCCCTTGTGGGAGAGAGTCTAGGACCAGAGAGGCATGATCCCAGAATAAGGGGTCAAGTATTGCAGACAGAGATAAAAAATAATTTCTTCTCTGAGGGTAGTGACATTTTGGAATTCTTTACCACAGAGGGTAGTAGAGGCTGGGTCTTTAAGTATACTCAAGGCTGAGAGAACCATTTTGTTTCCATCAATAAGGGAATCAAGGGTTATGGAGCAAAGCCAGGAAAGTGGAGTTGAGGATTATCAGATTAGCTGTGATTTTATAGAATGGTGGGGTAGATGCAATGGCCTAATTATGCTTCTATGTCTTATGGTCTTCCTGGAACCTCCTCTGCTCTAAATGAGAACTACCCCAGCTTCTCCACACAACTGAAGATCACTATACCCTCTCCAACATCTTGCCATAAAGTTTGCTGCCCAGAATTGGGTCCAGTCCTCCAGCTGAAGCCTAACCACTGTTTTATATAGGTTTAGCTTCATTTCCTTGTCTACACGTCAGGATAGAAGGACCTTAACTCCAATGATATAACAGTTTCATCAAATTAGCACTCTCAGTATGTCAGCCTTTCAGTAGGCCACTTTAATATGCCAGATTTTTATTACAACACAAATACACTGGGCCCTTTCTGTGACAAAGTTGTGTGCCATTTCCCTGCTGTTCATCTGTAAAACGTTGTTACATTGATTCATCCAGTATAATACATGGAACAGACATTGTGATATCCAGGGATTCTTGTTGTGATATTGCAACTATATCAGCCCCTTGGTTTGATGCTGTTCAACTGGACATTGCTGTAGGGTACTCAGTTCTTGGACAAGGAAATGTATTTGGTCCCTCATTACTTCATTAATATATTTAGGGGGGGGTTTCCTCGCTGTGTTTGTTCAATATATGAGGCCACTGAATGTAATGTACTGACACCTTCCTTTTACATTGTGCCATACCAAGCCAACTACTGTGATACTAGGACATTTACTTTAACAACCATCCTCCTCACGAGTCACTATGATCCTACTAATGTGTCAACCTGAATATGTGACCCTAATATTACTGGTGCCCTCACTGTCAAACCTTCATGTCTGCCTTATAATATGCATCAAATACTCACTGTAATTTCTTTACTGTTCAGTATGACATTGCTTCACTGAATGTCTTGCCATAGCACAATATAATATATCCAAACTCTGGAGTTTTGACCCTTTCTTTAATGTCTATTTTGTGAGCTTTCAGTGGCCAAGTTTGTAAAATCAGTGCGTAACTGGGCTCGTGTGGGGACTCTTGTGGCACAGTGATAGTGTCCCTAACTCTGGGCCAGAAGGCCTGGGTTCAAGTCCCACCTGCCCCAGAGATGTGTCATTACATGTCTGAACAGGTTGAATTATAGATAATTATAACTGGGCTAGCTATACAGACCAAGAAGGCCCAAGGTTTGATTGTTGGTCTGTGCTCAGCTAACTGATACATATGAGCAAAGAGCAGCAGTTGGCCATTCAGCCCCATGTGCCTGTTTCACCATTCAATCAGATCATCATTGACCTGATGACTTCCACCTACCCTTACCTCTGCTTCAGAAATGATCTTGAGCAGTACAACATTTAAGAGCTGCAGTTGGCTTTGGTTTCTCAGGTTAGCAATCAACCAGAGTTCCTGGCCATGATGTGCTGAAAGGCATCTCTATGTGAGGTTCATGCAGTGAATGTATTGGACTCTGTTGCAATGGCACATGCAAATGAATATTTTGCCAGCAGTTTCAGCCCAGGCTCACGCATACTAGTATTGAAAAGTAGACTGGCAACAGCACCCCTGCAAGAGTTATCATGTCCAGAAAGGGGCAGGGGAGCACTACCATTTGATGTGCTTCAAAATTGGTCATATTCCCAGCCATTTATGTGGTTAACACAATCCAAGAGAAGCAAACCTGGAACAGAGATTCATAGCTTATGTCAAAAGCTATTTTAGATCACAAGATCTTGTACACTGCAAAGAAGCATTTTATTCGAAGATTCTTTCTTTGATTTCACAGGTGAGAAGCCATTCCATTGTGATGAGTGTGACATGAGGTTTATTCAGAAGTACCATATGGAACGACACAAACGGACACATAGTGGAGAGAAACCATACCAGTGTGAATACTGCCTACAGGTACTGTATTACAGGAGCAGCATTACTACCATCCACAGTAACTATTCCAGGAGCAACCTGAATACTGATCATAACCTACAGAATTGCAAAACCAGCTAATATTGATTTTAAACTTTTGTATTACAGTAACTATGTTACTGCTTAGTACAAGTTGCTGTATTACACAAAGTGTTAATACTGATCACAAGGGACTCTATTACAGGGACATGGATGACCTGCATAGAATCATAGAGAGCAATACCTTTTTAGATGAATTTCCCCTCCATAGCCAATGGAAATAAATTGGGAGACAATTTTTTTTCACTTTTTAAGGCTTTTGCTATAACACAAACTAAAAATAATGTAGATTAAATGTTAATCAACAGGCAACCAATGCATCAAACTTAAGAAAGGTACTTTTGCATTAACTAAAATGATGGGGATATCCCCCAAAGACACTCCCAACTCTGCAGTGCAGGTTGGGATCAAATACGGCACCAAGGTTGTGAACAGACTGGCTTAATCTTAGACTGTTGCCAGAGAGAGTGATGGAGTTGGGAGCTCGGGAACAGGGTTTGGAGTGGGGATTGAAAACAATGGCTTCAGTCTTCCTAGTATTTAATTGGAAGACATTTCTGCTCATGCAGTACTGGGTGTCTGAAAAACAGTCTAATAATTGAGCAATAGTAAAGAGTTGTGATGATGGTAAGATAGACCTTGGTGTCACTAGCATACATGTGCAAACTAATACTGTGCCTTCAGATGACCTCACTTGGGCAGCATATGGATGCAAAATAGAAGAGGACCATGTTAGATCATGGGGTCACCAGAAAGAACTGTGCAGGAGCAGGATGCAGTGTTAATGCTACCTAACTTTATGGTGAGCGGAATTTAGTTGATAATGCTGTCTTTTTGAGAAATTTGAGAGTCTGGGAAGTCGATTTCTTAACCTGGACTGTCATTTTCATGCAGCACTAAGGCTTTGTTACATTATCCAGTGGTGGCACTTTCCTGATGCAACACTGAACGCCTGCTTTCACAGATGAACAGTAGAAAATCCAATGGTGCTACTTGATGAAGTGTGTGGAAGTTCTCTCACTATAAATATTCCTCCCTCAATCAGCCACACCAATAGCACGTTCATTAATCAGTTATTTCATTTGTTGTCCATGCAGCTCTGCTGTGCTAAAATAAGCTTCCATTTTTACCAACATAACAGTTATTGAATTTAAGTAATAACTCTTGGAGTGCTAGGGCTGTCCTGAGGAGATGGTAAATAGGTATAAGAATGGAATTCCTGTTATGACTGCAGCTGCAAAGAAAGTACTGGTGCCATCTGTTCTGTTGCAGAAGTTGTGAACAGTGCGTGTAGACAATGACTAATAAGTCCAAATAATGCCGAGGGGCCCTGCATTATTACAGCAATGTCAATACTACCTTCGAGGATCAGTGTACTTCATTACAAACATACTATATTACAAGAGCAGTAGCAAACTAGCCTATAAGCAATGAGTATTGTCTGATGCTACTAAGCTATGGTGCAGTATTCATGTTGCAAAAGGTTTCAGTATTACACTAATATGGCTACAGTATAATACAGGAGCAGCTTAACATGTTGCACTCCAGGAGCTTGGAGTACAGCCTAACAACATTGCATTAGAAGAGGAAGATGAAAGCTGCCTGAACAAATTGTATTGCAGGAAAAAATGTCAAAACTACGCAAATACAGTATGGCATGCATTTTGAATAGCACCTATGAGTCTTACATTGTAGGAGCAATGCAAATAGAATGCACGGATCCTGTATTGCAGGAGCAATGCAAGTGGCACACGCAGGTCCTGTTTAACAGGAGCAATGTAAAAATCACTGACAGGTCCTGTATAACACGAGCAATGAAATGACACCTGCGAGTCCTGTATTACAGGAGCTTGTATGAAAGGTATTACGTGAAAAACTACATACATACACTACGACGGAAACAATATGAAATATGCATAATGGTTCTGTATTACAGGAACAGTGCCTCTAGGATGTGTATTTCAGCAACAATGCAAATGTTGTCCATAGGGTTTGTAATAAAGCTGCAACAAAATATTTTCCGAATGTTCAGTATTAGATCTGTGATGCACACATTTCCTAAAAGTACAGTATTACTGCATCAAAAAAAAATCCCAAGGGTTCTGTATTACAACAGCAAAGTAACTATCGTCCAAAGATCCTGGATCAGAACAGAAATGCAAATATTGCCACAAGATTCTGTTTTACAGCAGCAATACAAAAATTGCAAGAAGGTTTGATATTGGAACAGCAATGCAAATATGATCCAACAATACAGTATTACAGCAGTAATGCAAATATTGCTCAAAATCTGCCTTACAGATCAAAATAAATATTTGCAAATGGTTCTGTTTTACAGCAGTAAATATTGCCAAAACGTACCTTACTATAGCAACAATGCAAGTATTGCTGAATGGGTCTGTAATATTGCAAAATGTAAAGAAAGAAGGTCCTATATCACAGCATCAGTGCAATCGTTGCCCTAGGCTCCCATATTACAGGAGCAGTGCAAATGTTGCCAAAATGTCTTGTGCTACAGCATCAAAGCAAATGTTATTCAGATACAGTATTACTGCAGCAGTGAAAATATTGACTTGCAGCATAAGCGCAAATACTGTCAAATGGTTTTGTATCCTAACGGCAATGCAAATACTGCCAGAAAGGTCAGCACGACAGCAAAAATGCAAGTATTACCGAAAGGACCTTTATTGCAACATTAATGCAAATATTGCCAAAGATCTTGGGTTACATTAGCAGTGCATACATTACCCAAAAGTGCAATCCTACTGCAGCAATGCACGCATTGTCCAAATCTCATGTATTCAGCAGCAATGAAAATACAGTAGAACCCCTGTATCCGCGGATTTGGTTTCTGTGGTTTCAGTTATCCACTGTTTACAGCAGCCCGAAAATATTACATGGAATACTCCAAAAATAATTCCAGGGTGCTGCCGGGGAGGTAAATGATAGGGTTTGCTCCTATCCGCGCTTTTGGCCATCCACGGTAGGTCCTGGAACGTATCACTCGCGGATACGGGGGGCACCTGTATTACAAATTAGTTCTGTATTACAGCTGAAATGAAAACAGTGACAAATGGGACAATATTATAGCAGCAATGCAAGTATTGCCAAGTGGTACAGTATTCCAGCAGCAATGTAAATATTGTCCAAAGTTCCTATACTGCAGCAACAATTAAAATATTGCAAGATGGTTCTGTACTGCATTTGTAATGTGTGTATCACCAAAAAGTACAGATTTACACAGCACTGCAAATATTGCTAAAAGCTACCATATTGCAGCAGAAATGTATATATTGTCCTAAGTAACAGTTTCACAACAGCAGGAAGATATTGTCCAAAGGTAATGCTTTTCAACAGCAATATAATTACTGTCAAAGCTTCTGTATCAAAACACCAATGCAAATATTGTTCAAAGGTGTGGCATTACAGGAGCAATGCAAGTAATGTCCAAATGTCCTATGGTACAGCAGTGAATTAAATGTTCCTTATAGGTTTGATGTTGCCCAAAGCTGCAGAATTACAGCAGGATGCAAATTTTGCCTCAAGCTCCTGTGTTGCAGCAGTAAAGCACATATTGCCTGAAGATACAGTATTACAGCAGTAATGCTTATATGCTGAACAATTCTGTGTAACAGCAGAAATGCAAATGACTGACAGCAGCATAGCAACTATTGCCAGATGGCCTATATATCGTAGCAGCAGTTGTCCAACAAGCACTGCATTTGCAGTTCAATCTGAATAATTTTTCTATTTTGCATGACATTACACAATATTATAGACATATTGCAAATATTACCTAAAGGGACTGCATTACAGAAACTGTACAGATACTACCTATCACTTCTGTACCAACTACAGCAGCAATGCAAGCAATGCCTTCATTAAAGGAGCAACTGCCTATTGACTCTATATTTCAATTACATTGAGAATATTTTCTAAGGATACTTTATTCCATTATCAAAATGAATAATGCTCTTACTGTCATATTAAAGAAGCAATGTGTCTGCTGTCTACAGGCCCTCCGTTATTGGACTTGTGTGAATAATCCTTCCAGTACTAGATTACAGGAGCAGTGTGAATACTACCTACAGGACCCTGTATTGGTGTAGTATTCTAAACAGTCTTTGCAATACTGTGTTACAGAATCATTGTACATTTTGCCTACAGTTATTGTATCAAAGGAATATTGCTAATACTGCATAAATGTACTAAAATACAGCAACATTGTGACTGTGCCTATAGCTCCTGTATTACAGGAACAAAGTGAATGCTGCCCACAAGTATTTCACTTTACTGACAATAAGAATACTACTTACAGTTACTTTAACAGGAGAAGTGTGACATGATCCTGCAGGATTGCATTACAATGACGATGATGTTTGCATCTTATAAAACATTATCTCTGAAAGTTGACCATGTTAAATATAATTGACTTATTCAGCATTATCAGTTCAAGGATACAAACTGGTTCGTTGTGCTCCACCATTCATTTTCCTTTTGCTGTTGTTTAGCCACACATTTCTCAGGTAGGATTCATTAGCGCATGGCTATGATCAAAATAGCAATTAGGGAACACTGTTAAATGTGGTTCTGTTGAATGGTACTGAAACTGAAGGCTTTTGGTCAATAATTATATCCTCGCTGCACTGAACATCCTGACAGTTGTGTATCTGAACTATTTGAACCCATACGTTTGTGTCGGAGAGGTGGTGTGTCAAATTATGGAATGGTTACCGAACAGAATGATGCCATTCAGCCTATAGTTTCTGTGCTGGCTGTATGAAGGAGTAATTCACCTAGAGCCACTCCCCATGCTTCTCCCTGTGGCCCTACACATTTCTTCCTTCACAGATTGAAATTGAATTCCCTCTTGAATGCTTCAGTTAAACTTGCATCCAACACACTCTCAGGCAGTGCAGTTAGCTCCTAACCACTTGCTGCATGAAAAAGGTTTTCCTCAAGTCTCCGTGCCTTTTTTGTCAATTAACTTAAAAGTACATCCCGGCGCTCAATACTTCTACCAATTGGAACAGTTTCTTCCTATCTGCTCTGTTCAGATCCCTCATGATGTTGGATACTTAGAAATCAAATCTCGTCTCAGCCTCCTCTACTTCAAGGAGAACAGTCCCAACTTCTCCAATCTGTTCATGTAACTGAAGCTCCTCATCCCAATGAATCTTTTCTGCAACCCCTCTAATGCTCCTGTAGAATGGTACCATTTATTTTCTATTGTCACTCATTCTTCCTACCAAAATGAATCACTTCATGCTTCCCTGCCCTAAACTCCATTTAGCACTTGTCCACCTATTCTGCCAACTTGACAGTGCCCGTTTGAAGTTCTACACTGTCTTCCTGTCGGTTCACGATTCTTCCATATTTTATATGATTTGAAAATCTTGAAACTCTATCCTGTACACTAAGATATGGGTTATTCATATGTATCAAGATGATTAAAGGACCTCCACTGACCCCTGGAGAACTCCACTATAAAACTTTCCACAGTCCAATAAACAACCACTTACCATCACTTTCTGTTTCCTTACACGCAGCTAATTTTGTATCCCTGCTACTATTGTTACTTCTTTTCCTTGGGTGTTGACTTTGCTTGCACGTTTACATGTGGCCTTCTGAAAGTCCATGTACACCATTTCACCATGATTGCCCTGATCAACCTTCTCTATCACCTCATCAAAAAACTCAAGCAAGTTAGCTGGATACGATGTCCCCTTAACAAATATCTGCTGGGTTTCCTTCATTAGCCTATATTTGCCCAAGTGACTATTAATTTTCTCCTAAATTATCATTTCTAAAATCTTCACCACTGAGAGATTAAACTTCTGACCTGTAGTTTCTGTACTTACCTCTACAGCCTTCTTTGAACAAAAGTGTAGCATTTGCATTTCTTCAGTCCTTGGGCACTACCTGAAGCTGTGGGATCACGACACCCATAAACATGCCAGCCATGAAGCTCTCCTCATCATGCATATGATGTACTGTCATTGGCTAATGCTCATGTTCCAAAACCCACAGTTTGAACTGCTAAATTTTATTTTAGTTCATCAGATGTGGGCATCACCAGCAAGGCCAGCATTTATTGCCTATTCCTAACTGTTAAGAGTCAATCCCATTACTGTAGTCTGCAGTCATGTCTAGGCCAGACCAGGCAGATTTACTTCCCTCAAGGGCATCAATAAATCAGCTGGGGTTTTACAACAATTCACACATGATCACCATTGGACTAGCTTTTAATTCACGTTTTATTGAATTCAAATTTCACCATCTGCAGTGATGGGATTCAAACCCATGTCTATAGATCAGTAGCCTGACGTTACTGGACTAGTAATCCAGAACGTTGCCACTACACCACTGCCTACCCATTTGAAGACACTTCCTGCACATATGGCTACCCGGGTCACAGCAATGTTCTTGGAATTCCCACATAACTTAGATTGCGTACTGGAGAGGTTGGAGTTGCCCTGCCGTTATTCAACTAGATAATACGCCTTAATACCTTTTTTAAAGAAAGGAAACACTCATCAGGTTATCAGATCCATTCCATTGATGTCACTTAAATATGGATAAGTTAACTGAATATTTTACTTCACCCTTCTAAGCAAGTTGAAATGTTTAATTTCCCAGCTCCTTAGGCTAGCTCCCTAACTTTAGATTTGGGAAAGCAAAGCTACGGTACTCGCCAGCTGATCCTGTAATGTCACAGTCTGAATTGTTTTTCTCGTTTTCCAAACTTGAATGCGCTCAGGTCTGCTGCAGCTGCTGATTGATGCATCAGACAAGGTGAATAAGAAAGAGCTCTGAAGAAGAGTCATATGGGACTTGAAACATTAACTTTGTTTCTCTCTCCACAGATGCTGCCAGACCTGCTGAGTTTTTCTGCCGTTTTCTGTTTGTTTCAGATTTCTGACATCTGTAGTATTTTGATTTTACTTAGATTTAGAAAATATTATTTAAAAAATAACATGGATTTTTTTTTAGTAGAAGTCTAATTTTAAACAATACTCAATATGCAAGTATGGTCTTAAGGCAAAGAGAGCCTATGTATTGCATTGAAACCTGTTGTACAAGGGCAACCTTGAAGGCTGTTTAATGTCTCATAGTATTCCACAATGCAACATATGCTGTACACAGTGAGCCATATATTACTGTGATATGGCCAACTTTGTATTTGCATGACTTGAAAATGGATGTTTTACTTGGCAGTATGTTGGTAAATTAGATATGATTTGCACTCTGTATGTTAGTGATACATGATACATTGATTCCAAGGTGATGTTAATCAGCAAAATAAAATTGATATCAGTGTGTAGCTTCCAGCAGCAGTCACTGGAGAGATAACAAGATTAGGATCCAAGGGTAATTTCTTCCCTTCCCACCCCAATCAAGTGGCACTGAGGTTAACATAAATCATTGTAGGCCTATGCTTGAACTCAAACCAGGAATTACTGATTTGAGATAAGATCATAGAATCTAGTGATCTGTATGATCCAGTCACTTAACAGACCCTCTAACCAAAACATGCGCAGGCATTGGTTGTATTGCCTGCCATCTTGAGTGCTGATGTGAGCCCAGCCCTGCTTCTTTTTGGGAAGATCTGCCAAATTAAGTGCCACTCAAGTCCAGTGGCAGGTCCTGGAATCAGGGCCCCAAAGGCTACCTTCTCAAAGGCTGGCAGCTATTTTACACAACAATGCCAGTGTTGGCTGCTGTTCATTCTACACTCATCCAAGATCTAGGCTGGACCCAGATACATAGGTGAGTGATAGTGAGGGGGGGAAGCGGGGGGCATTTGTGCACTAGTGGACTAGGTACACAGCAGCAGTGATAGGAGTGGGTGCCTCTTCCTCTCTCTCAGAAGTTCTTGACCCCATCCTAATAGGGTCCCTCAATTAGATACTGAATACCTTTGAGGGAATACCGCCCCCCCCCCCACAACAAGTGGCATTAATTGCCCATTTAAAGTGCTCAGTTGGCTGTGGGGAAGGAAGGCCGTCCATGGGCTTTCCTACTTTGGACTTAAGGTGGAAAGTGGGAAAATGGAAGAGCTCCCACCCACTACCCTCCAGTCTAATATAACGCCTCCCACCCCACCATTTCCAAACTCACCACAATACATAACAAAATTCCACTCTGTTTTCTTGCATTGTGCAATTCAATTAGTTATTTTTCAACACTGTGCTATCAGAAAGGAGATTTCTAAATCAAGTCAAATTCAGGTGCATTTGGGTTACCATTTGTGCCACACATGCTCCAAGTTTGACAATGCTTGAGACTCTCTGCTGGAAGCTTAAAGTCAAAAGATGATAGCAATTGATTTGTAAGAAGAAAATTGGCAGCATGCCTAGTTTTAAAAGAACTGGGCAGGGTGGAGTGTAAAAACAGGCATCCTATCCATTACTACCATCTTTCTCCCACCCGGGGGGACAATTACATTCAGCCCGTGGTCTTATTATATTTCAGAAATTGACATTGTTCTACATCTGCTGTTATAAAGTGGAATCAAAAACAGTTGACAATAAATTCAAAAGTGCACCAGACTACAACCAATGCCATTTGTTGAAGGGTGTGAAACCTTGCCACATGTCAAATCTGTGTTTAACATTCTAACAGTCAAAATCAAAGCACACCTTCTTGTCCATTGTTACTTTAATCATAAACTAGTGAGCAATACTTACTTATTAATTCTCTCTAATGCATTTCCTTGCAGTATTTTTCTAGAACTGATCGTTTGCTTAAACACAGAAGAATGTGCCACGAAAATCAAGGGAAAGCTTCTGGCAAAAACCCAGCTATGAAAACAGAGCCAATCATACTCGCAATCAATGCAGAAAACAGTTTCCTGTCACCTCAAAAAGACATAATTAATCCAAGGAAAAAAGTTAAAGCTGCAGAGAAGCCGGCATTGGCAACCCTTGATAATGAGGAGACCGGTAACCCAGCAGAGGTTAAGATGGATAAAGGTGAATGTGTAGAATATTACACCAGCAGCTTGAAGGTGAAGGATGAATACAAAGTGGAGCAGTGCTCACTTGTGATCGCACATTCTTCACAGACTGATGATCACCTCGGGGAAGCATATCAGAATCAGATGAACCTGCATCCACCAAAGCTTGTTCTGAAGAAGGTAAGCCCCCCAAAAAATCAAAAGACAGCAGAAGAGTTGGCTCAAACCTTGCCTGTTTCTGGCAACTTTGATGCCACAAAAGTCAACAAATACACCTATGCTATGGTAGACAACCCTGACCTTCTGACAATGGAGGGACCTGGTGCTGATCAGGGCCAAGATGCTTCACGCAAACCAGGAGGCAACAGCAACTATGATGATGCAATGCAGTTTGTAAAGAAGAAGAGATTTTTGCAAGGGACTAGCAGCACCAGCAGAGAGTATGCCTTAACTGTAGGCCAGATCCCAATCCAGCCAGCTGTAACACAGGCAGCTAGCACGTCTGTTGGGGACACCAGTGGTAGCACACCAATGCTGGGGCAACCTGGCAACACTGATCCGAAAAGCAGTCAGGACAAAAGTGGGATTCCTGACGAAGTTTTGCAGACGCTGCTGGACCACTACACCAACAAGGCAAATGGCCAGGTTCCGTTTTCTGTCAATGATACCCAAGTCTCCTCAAATATAACCGTGAGCTCTACGGACATTACTAATGTGCCTCCATCGGAGCGAGTCAACGAGAGTTCCCAGCCAGCAGCCACAGACAACTGTAACATGCTCCATGAGTATTCAAAGTTCCTCCAACAAGCTTTGGAAAGGACCTGCCACAACGATAGCTACTCGGCCGAGCAAGGACTTGCATATGAGACTGAAACTCACCCCCTAACTGGAAGTCTTCCAGTGCAGCCTCTGTTTTCTACTCTAGAACGACAGGTTTTTGCAACCATGGTTACCCAGCATGGCTTCAGACCTGAAGTGGGTTCCCCTTTGAGGATACCTTCACAAAAGACTCAGTACAGTTTATTAACTGGTGAATCCCAGCATCCTTTTGCTTTTATACCGACTGTAACAAGCAGCAACAGCATTTCTGCACCTCCTGATTTCATAGAGCAGGTTAATACACAGAAGAAACGAGAGGAACCCCCGGCTCACCACAATCACCAAATGGACGCATTTGGTCAAGACTCTAGGTTCGCGGCTCCTGGAGGAGAAATGACTCCGTCGTTTAACAACAGTACTGGTGGACAGGTGAACTTAAGGATCCGACAAGGCAGCTCAGACTTCTCGGAGTTTTCTTTGGTAAATGTGCCAGAGGCCAGGGATCAAATGAGTGCCTCATCAGATGTCACAGGGGGCCAAGCCTTTAGGTGAAATGATTTGGTCATAAAACTTGGGATCATAATACATGCATTACTGTTTTTGAATTGCTCAACAAAGAAAAACCTATCGATTTTTTTTTTAATTTTTAGAGAAAATCTATTAGTGATTTTACCAGGAAGGTATTTTGAAGTTCAGTACCGCTGTGCATTTCCCTTCTCTGCTGATACATGTTTGCAGGCTGGCACAGAAAGGGGATATTGATCTTGTCTGTGTATGACTTTCTCCAAGCCCTCTGTATTTCTGCTTTATCAGAAACATTTGTCTGCCAGTAAAGAGAGCTGATAGAAAATAACCCTGAGACTGGCATTGATACAGGTTCAATAGTTATAACAAAACTGGCATGTATTCAGTTGCAGTAAATACCTGGATAGTGGCATTTCAGCTGATCAAATAATTACTCTAATACTGACACTAGTACAGATCCAATAATTACCTCAGTACTGTATGTGTACAGCTCAAATAATGTCCTAGCATTGGAATTAATACAAATTTAATAATTACCACAATGCTATTTTTTAATCACGTGTTAATTATACAGAAATGGACATAATGCATTTCCAGTAAAGAACTGGCATTGATGCAGATGGAATAATTGCCCTTAATTTAACTCCACTCATGAGATGTAGGCATCCTTGTTAGGCCAGCATTCATTGCCCGTCACTGTTTGCTGATGTGGGAGTAATGGTGAGTCACCTTCCTGAATCCACCTGAATGCATTACGATGCCATTTCAGAGGGCAGTTGAGAGGCAACCACATTGCTGTGGATCTGGAGGTGCATTATTGGCCAGACTGGGTAAAGACAGCAGATTCCCTTTTCCAAAGACGTTAACAAACCAGGTGGGTTTTTGCAACAATCCAGTTGCGTGGTTATCATTACTGATGCTGGAGTTTTGTTCCATATTTTATTTAATCAATCAAGCTCTCCTGTAACATAACCTTTATGCTACTATACCTCCTTTAGTAATATGAACATTTATCCATTACCCTGAAATTCTTATTTTTACTTGTTCATGGGATGTGGGTATCGCTGACTCGGCCAGCATTTATTATTGATCCTTAAGTGCATTGGAGAAAGTGATCATGAGCTGCCTTGAAAATTGATTTTAAAAATTTCAATGTTTACCTTGTTACCGATATTATTCAGAAATGAAAAAAAATTGCATCATTGTAGGAGGCCAATTAACCCATCTTGCCTCTGCCAGTACTTCTAAATTTCATGATCTCTCCCTTTCCATTTTGGTGAGTAGCTTAATTTTTTGCCCTCCATTAACTAATACAATTGCCAGTTGAAATAGATTTTTTTTTACTTTATCAACTGCCTTTATCAAACTTGTTTGTGGTTTCATCTGTTCTAGTGAAAAGAGCCCTAAGTTTTTAGTCTGTCCTCCTAGCTAA
Organism: Chiloscyllium plagiosum; assembly: GCF_004010195.1. Taxonomy (NCBI): domain Eukaryota; kingdom Metazoa; phylum Chordata; class Chondrichthyes; order Orectolobiformes; family Hemiscylliidae; genus Chiloscyllium; species Chiloscyllium plagiosum. The sequence continues at coordinate 10,207,917 of NC_057752.1, forward strand.
AGGCTTTTAATCTTGTTATCACCTTCATGCACCGTGCCTGTGGACGTGTCATCCTTCCAAACATTGCGTTTCCAAAACTACATATTAGGCCATGAGAATCAGTGATCTGTATAGATATAGAATTATCTCTTTGTACTCCATCGCCCATTTATAAAATTTTACATTTATGTACCTGAAATCAGTCTCGACTCCCTTAAAATGTTACCAGTTAGCATAAATTCTTTCTACTTATCCTTCTATTCAATAGTACAACTTCACATTTTCTCACATTTAAATTTTATCTGACATCTATGCATCAAATCTACAAACCAGTCGACATCCTCCTGGAGTCAATAACTGCTATCATCACAATTAATTTGTATGCTGCCAGTTTTTATGTTGTCTGCATGTTTAACATTGTGTCCCTTTAAATCCAAATCATGTATATATAGAGAGAGGAACAGTAATCCATACTATAGTGACCACTAGTGGCCACCAAGGTATGCCTTCAGTTCACTGAAATGTGATTAATAATAATCTCTGCTTTCTGTCCTGGAGCCAATTTCTTATTCATGCTGCTTCACTGCCAAATCATACCATAGAGCTAATTTTCATGTATTGGCATTGCAGATCAGTGATAGGTGCCTGACTCACATTGTTACGGTTTGACTCTATCACTCTCAATGTTCTTAACTTAGTCAACAGGCTTCCCATGTGACATCTTATTGTTTGTGTTGGGCATCAGTGCACCTATTAGATACTGCATGCCCTTTATCAATTCCCTTCACCCTATCCTGAACTGCCCCAACATGACAGTCTTTTAAGCATCCATGTAGTCCAAATTATCCCAGATGTTTCCAGGTGAGTCTTAATTTTTATTATGCATTATGAAATCCAGCAGCTAGCCCACAACAAATGTATGGTCTATATTATCAAACTGATCACTTTCAAATCGTTTTCAATCCAAAAAGTAGAGTCCTTAGGCATAAGATCTAGATCCCAAGATGACTGGGAAATTGTCAGAGCCTCTGCCTGTTCCTGCTGATGTGAGGAGTATTCCAGAATGCAAACATTGGGCTTTTCTGATTATTTCATCATCTTTTAAAATTACATTACCTCCTTAACAATATTTCTCTATGTAATAATAACACCAATGTCGCCTTAAATGGCTGCAGTAATAACCCTAATATTGACAACAATCCTGCTCAATAATAACCCTTATATTGACATAGATCATCCTCTGATTATTACCCCTTATATTGACATTGGTCCTCTTGCGATGTTAACCCTGATATTAACATCTACTGTGATAAAAAGCCTGCAATTGATATTGACGCAGCTCCAACATTAACTGTAATACAGACATTGATCCTCCTGTAGAAAGAGTCTTCCCACAGATGCCAGAACTGAGTTTTTCCAGCAATTTGTTTTTGTTCCTGATTTCCAGCTTCCACAGT
>NC_057752.1:10209852-10225371 GCF_004010195.1 Chiloscyllium plagiosum
AATGCAGTTTAATTTATTAGTCCTACCTTGTTCCTAACTGCTTGACTCGCTTCTGTTCTCACATGTAGCAGTCTCAGATTAATCTCTTTCCTCACTATCTCCTTGGGTCCCAACCCCCCTTTTACTAGTTTAAATCCTCCCGAGCAGCTCTAGCAATTTTCCCTGCCAGTATATTAGTCCCCTTCCAATTCAAGTGCAATCTGTCCTTCTTGTACAGGTCACTTCTACCCCAAAAGAGATTCCAATGATTCAAAAATGTGAATCCTTCCCCCATACACCAGCTCCTCAGCCATACATTCATCTGCTCTATTCTCCTATTCCTGCCCTCGTGAGCTTGTAGCGCCGGGAGTAATCCAGATGTTATTGCTCTCGAGGACCTCCTTTTTAAATTCCTGCCTAACTCTCTGTAATCTCCCTTCAGAACCTCAATCTTTTCCCTTCCTATGTCATTGGTTCCAATGTGGACAATGACCTCCTGCTGGCCCCTCTCCCCCGTGAGAACATCCTGCATCCTCTCTGAGACATCCTTGATCCTGGCACCAGGGAAGCAACACACCATTCTACTCTTTCGCTGCTGGCCACAGAAACGTCTGTCTGTATCTCGGACTAGAGAGTCCCCTAACACAATTGATCTCTTGGAATCCGACGGACCCTTCGTTGCATTAGAGCCAATCTCAATACCAGAAACTTGGCTGTTTGTGCTACGTTACCCTGAGAATCCATCAACCCCTACATTTTCGAAAAGAGCATACCTGTTTGAACTGGGTATATCCACAAAAGACTCCTGCACTTGCTGCCTACCTCTCTCTCCTTTCCTGGAGTTAACCCATCTATGTGACTGTAACTGAGACTTTCCCCCTTTCCTATAACTGCCATCCATCACATACTTTTGCTGTTACAAATTCCTCATCACTTCTAACTGTCCTTCTCTGATATTTAACCCAGATATCGACATTGATCGTTCTCTGATATTTAACCCAGATATCGACATTGATCCTTCTCTGATATTAACCCAGATATCGACATTGATCCTTCTCGGATATTAACCCAGATATCGACATTGATCTTTTTCTGATATTTAACCCAGATATCGACATTGGTCGTTCTCTGATATTTAACCCAGATATTGACATTGATCCTTGTGATATTAACCTCATATTGTAATTCATCCTCCCTGATATTAATCCTGATATTGACATTGACACCCCTGATATTAACTCTTCTATCAACATCGATCCACCTCTGATATTAACCCTTATATCGATGTTGTTCCTCCTCCGATATTAACCATGTTTGACATTGATGCTCCTGCAGTTTTAACCCTGAAATTGATATTGATCCTGCTGCAATAATAACCCCAATATAGGCAGTGAGACTCCTCTGAAAGTAACCCTGATATCGACAGTGATCCTCTTTTGGTATTATCCATGGAATTGACTTTGATCCTTCACCAACAAAAAAACCTGACACAGATTTTGTTAATCCTGCAGTATTAATTCGATAGTTAACATTGATTCTGCTTCAATATTAACTGTGATATCAATGTTGATCCTCCTGTGTTATGAACCCTGATAACCACATTAATGCTCCTCTGGAATTATAGATTCATAGAGATAGCACAGAAACAGACCTTTCGGTACAGCTCATCCACGCTGACCAGATATCCCAACCCAATCTAGTCCCACCTGCCAGCACCTGGCCCATATCCCTCCAAACCCTTCCTATTCATATACCCATCCAGATGCTTTTTAAATGTTGCAATTCTACCAGCCTCCACCACTTCCTTTGGCAACTCATTCCATACATGTACCATCCTCTGTGGGAAAAGGTGCCCCTTAGGTCTCTTTTATATCTTTCCCCTCTCACCCTAAACCTATGCCCTCTAGTTCTGGACTCCCCCACCCCAGGGAAAAGACTTTGCCTATTTATCCTATCCATGCCCCTCATGATTTTGTAAACTTCTATAAGGTCACCCTTCAGCCTCCTACGCTCCAGGGAAAACAGCTCCAGCCTGTTCAGCCTCTTCCGATAACTCAAATCCTCCAACCCTGGCAATATCCTTGTAACTCTTTTCTGAACCCTTTTACAACATCTTCCTGATAGGAAGGAGACCCAGAATTGCACGCGATATTCCAACAGTGGTCTAACCAATGTCCTGTACAGCCGCAACATGATCACTCAACTCCTGTACTCAATACTCTGACCAATAAATGAAAGCATATCAAATTCCTTCTTCACTATCCTATCTACCTGAGACTACATTTTCAAAGAGCTATGAACCTGCACTCCAAGGTTTCCTTGTTCAGCAGCACTCCTGAGGACCTTACCATGAAGTGTATAAATCCTGCTAAGATTTGCTTTCCCAAAGTGCAGCACCTCACATTTACCTAAATTAAACTCCATCTGTCACTCCTCAGCCCGTTGGCCCATCTGATTAAAATCACATTGTAATCTGGGATAACCTTCTTCGCTGTCCACAACACCTCCAATTTTGATGTCATCTGCAAAATTACTAACTATCCCTCTTATGCTCACATCCAAATCATTCATATAAATGACGAAAAGTAGTGGACCCAGCACCGATCCTTGTGGCACTCCACTGGTCACAGGCCTCCAGTCTGAAAAACAACCCTCCACCACCACCCTCTGACTTCTACCTTTGGGCCAGTTCTGTATCCAAATGGCTAGTTCTCCCTGTATTCCATGAGATCTAACCTTGCTAATCAGTCTCCCATGGGGAACCTTGTCGAACGCCTTACTGAAGTCCATATAGATCACGTCCACCGCTCTGCCCTCATCAATCCTCTTTGTTACTTCTTCAAAAACTCAATCAAGTTTGTGAGACATGATTTCCCGAGCACAAAGCCATGTTGACTATCCCTGATAAATGTATTTCCAAATACATGTACATCCTGTCCCTCGGGATTCCCTCCAACAATTTGCCCACCACCAATGTCAGGCTCACTGGTGGATAGTTCCCTGGCTTGTCCTTACCACCTTTCTTAAACAGTGGCACCCCGTAGCCAACCACCAGTTTTCTGGCACCTCACCTGTGACTATCGATGATACAAATATCTCAGCAAGAGGCCCAGCAATCACTTCCCTAGCTTCCCACAGAGTTCTAGGGTACACCTGATCAGGTCCTGGGGATTTATCCACTTTTATGCGTTTCCAGACATCCAGCACTTCCTCCTCTAATATGGACATTTTGCAAGACATCATCATCTGTTTCTCTACATTCTATATTCTACATTCTATATCTTGTAATTAACCATGATGTCAACATTGATCCTCGACGATATTCCCCCTGATGACAACATTGATCAGATGAAATTAATCCTGTAATTGGTATTGATGCTGTTGTAATATTAAACCTGATGTCAATATTGATCCTCCTTCACTATTACCTTGATATTGACATTGGACACTCTCCAGTATTAACCCTGGTATTGACAGTAATCCTCCTCCGATATTAACCCTACGTTGATCCTATTCTGATATTAACCCTGATATAAACATTAATTCTCTTTTGATTGAACCCTGAACCCAGAATTAGCCCTGATGTTGACATTGATCTTCTTCTGTATTACCCCTGAAGCCAACATTAATCCTCTTGTGACATTAACACAGATCCTCCTCCAATAATAACCCTGTTATTGACATTGATTCTCATCCAATAGTAACCCTGTTATCAAGATTGATCTTCTCATGACAGTACCTTTAATGTCGACATTGATCCTCCTTCGATATTAACCCTGCTATCGACATTATTCTTTCTGCGATGTTAACCCTGATACTAACATCAACGTGGATCCTCCTCCAACATTTGCTGGGATTCACATTTGCATTGGTGCTATTATAACCCTGATATCACTTTAATTCTCATGCAGGGTTAACCCCAGTCCTCCTGTGATGTTAATCCCGATAATAATATTGATCATGCTGCGATGGTAGTGACATTGATATCAACGTTAATTTTCCTGGAGTATTAACCCTGAGATTGATGTTGATCCAACTCCAAGAAAAAAACACTGGTATCCACTGGTAATCCATCTGCAGTTATAACCTTGAGATTGATTTTGATTCTACTCCAATAATCATCCAGAAAGCAATGTGAAGCATCCTGCACTTTTAACCCTGAGATTGATTTTGACCATACTCCAATTTCAACCCAAATCTAGCCTCTGGTTCTTCTCCGATTCTAACCTTGATCTTGATGCTATTGTGAATATAAATGCTTATATCAACATTGATCCTCCTCTGATATTAACCCTACTGTTCACATTGATCCTCTTGTGATAATAGCTGTGTGTTTGACATTGATCCTTCACCCACAATAATCCTGAAATCAACATTGATACTTCTGCAATATTATGTCTATTATTAACATTGACAATGCTCCAATATTAACCCTGATATTGGCCATTAGCCTCCTCAGATCTTAACCCTGTTTTCAACATTAATCTTCCTCAGATGTTAATCCTAATATTGACATTGATGTTCTGATATTAACGCTGATGGTGACATTGATCTTCCTCTGATATTAACCCTGATTACCATTATTAATCCTCCTCTGATAGTTACCATGTCATCAAAATTGATCTGCCTCCAATTGTTACCCTAATATCAATATTGATCATTTTGTAATTTTAACCCAGCTACTAACATTGATCCTTCTGCAGTATTAAATCTATAATTGTCATTGACACAAAAACAGAAATTGTTGGAGAAACTCAGCAGGTCTGGCAACATATGTGGAGAGAAAACAGAGTTAACGTTTTGGCTTCAGTGACCCTTCTTCAGAACTCTTCCAAATTGTTATTCACGCTGCTCCAATAATAGCCCCGATATGAACATTGACCCTCTGACAATATTAAGCCTGATGTTGATATTACTGGCTGCAGAATCAATTTTAATACTTTTGTTAATATTGGTGCTCAGTCAAAATCAGTTTCAGGGTTAATATTGCAAGAGGATTAATGTTGATATCAGGAATCAATGTTCTCCTGCACCAACAGTAATTCTGAAATCTACATTGATACTCCTGCAGTAGTAATTCTGTGATTGACAGTGATGCTGCTCTGATATTATCCCAGATATCAACATTGTAAATCCTGTAAAATTACCATTGATGCTGTCATTGATCCTTTTGTGATATTAATCCTGATATCGAAATTGATACACTTATGATATTAACATAGACGTCAACATGGATCCTTGTGATATTAATCCTCTGACCACATTAGCCCTGATATTGATACTAATCCTTCTCCAGTATTAACCCTGGTATTAACATTGATCCTCTTCCGATATGAATCCTGATATTGATACCTATCTTCTGATATTAACGGTGATATCAGCATTGATCCACATTCAGTAGTGACCCTGATCTCAACATTGATCTTCTTCAATATTACTCTGATATTGAAATTGATCCTTTTGTGATTTATGATCCCCTGATATCGACAATAATCCTCCTCTGAAATTAACCCCAGTATGAACATTAATACTCCTTCAGAATTAACACTGATGGCGACAATAATCCTCCTCTGAAACTAACCCTGATATGAACGTTAATACTTTTCCAGAATTAACACTGATGGCGACATTAATCATCCTCTGAGATTAATTCTGATTTTGACATTCACCCTCTTGAGATATTTACTCATGTATTGGTACTGATCTTCCTCCGATATTAACCCAGGTATTAGCATTAATCCTCCTCTGAAATTAACCCTAATATAGATATTGATACTCATCCAGAATTAACCCTGACATAGACATTGATTTTCTTCGAATATTAACCCAGGTATCTGCATTGATCCCCTTGCAATATTGTGATTTTGACATTCATCCTCTTGAGATATTAAGTCAAATATCGGTATTGATCCTCTGATATATTAACCCTGATATTGACATTAATCCTCTTGTGATTTGAACCCTGATATCAAGATTAATTCTCCTGTGAAATTAACCCTGATTAGACATTAATACTTATCCAGAATTAATCCTGATGGTGACATTAAAAATTCCTCTGAAATTGACCTCAATATAGATGTTAATACCTTTCCAAAATTAACCCTGACGGTGACATTAATTCTCCTGCAAAGTTAACTCTTGATATCCATGTTGATCTGCTTGGGATATTAACCTTGATATTGATGTTGATTCTCCTCTGAAATAAACCCTGATATCGACATTGATCTTCTGATATTAACCCAGATATAGATATTGATCATCTTCTGATGTTAACCCTGATGCCAACCCTGATCCTTCTGTGAGTTCAACTGTGATATCAACATTAATTCTTTTCCAGAGTATTGACATTGATCTTCTTTGATATTAACCCTGATATTGCCATTGATCCTGTTGTGATTTGAACCCTGATATCCACATTGATATTCCTGCGATATGAACCTTGATGATGACATTGCTTTTCTTCTGATATTAACCCTGATATCAAACTTAATGATCCTCCAAAATTAACTCTGATGTTGCTATTGGTCCTTCTGCAATATCAAACCTGATTACAGCTTTGATCTTCAGATATTAACCCCTGTTTTCAATATTGGTCCTCTTCTGACATTATCTCTGTGATCAATGTTGATCCAGTTCCAAAGTAAACATGATATAGACATTGATTATCCTCTAATAGTACCCTTGATATTGACATAGAACATTCTGGAATACTAACCCTTGTAACGACATTAATCCTGCTGTGATATTAGACCTGGTAACAACATTGATCCTCTTGTAAATTGAACCCTGATATTGAGATTATTCCTTCTTCAGAATTAACTTTGATCCTCCTCTGATATTCATGTTGATATTGGCATTGATTATCTTCTGATAATAACTCTGACATTGACATTGTTCTTCTTCTGATATTAACCCTGATATTGACATCATCTTCCTCTGATTATAACCCTGGTATCAATATTTGTCCTGTATTGATTTGATCTCAGATATTGACATTAATCTTCTATGGAATTAACTATGATATTGACATTGATCCTCTTGCAATACTAACCCGCATATTGACTTTTATCGTCTTCTGATATAGACCGTGATAATGACCTCGATCCTCTCGTGACTTGAATCCTGATATTGCTATTAATCCTCCTCCAGAATTAAACCTGTTGGTGTCTGTTATTGACCAGACTGGATCCTTCTGAAAGTTTTCAAGAAGGTTGCCTAGACCGTAACATTTTCTTATTTTAAAGGAAGGTGCAATGCAATTGGTTAAACCACTTGGCTTTAAGCAAAACAACTTATTTAAACACTACAGTTGAAACATGAACAAAAGAAAGTGGAATTTAGAATAACGTAACTATTGGAAAGTTAACCTGCCTGATACAGTGACTATTACTAATTAATTATTCCAATGCAGTAACATAGTGAAAACACACCCCTTAGCAAAAAGATAAATTGAAACACAGATTTTTACAGGCAGGAGGGGACAACATCCAGAGAGATTTCAGGGACAGTCCATCAGGAGTCCTTTACTGAAGCTTGCAAAGCTTCTGGACTGGCACATTGTATGACTGCTACAGCTAAAAAGAAACTAGAAAAAACTTAAACTGGGAGATCTGGCCCCTCCCTTTCCATTGTTAAATTCCCTCGACTCTTCGGCAGCTCTACCTTTACAACCTCAGTTCAAAAAAACCAAGGACAAAATAACCCTTTTAAAGTGTCAGCATTGTCGCAGTGACACTTAACCCTGAAGTTAACTCTGATATTGATATTGTTGTGATATTAACCCTGATAGCAATAGTGATTCTCCTCTGAAATGAAAGCTGATCTCACCATTAAACCTCCTCTGGAATTAACCCTAATATCGATATTGATCCCATGTGATTTGAATCCCAATATTGACATTAATCATCCTCTGAAATTAACTTTGATTTTGACATTCATCCTCTTGAGATAATAAGTAAAATATTGATATTGGTCCTCCTCCGATATTTACCCAGGTATTGACATTGATCCTACTCCACAATTAACCCTGATATTGACATTGAATCTCTTGTGATTTGAGTCCTGATATTGACATTAATCCTCCTCTGAAATTGACATTGATTTTGACATTCATTCTGTTGTGATATTACGTTAAATATTGGCATTGCCCTCCTCTGATATTAACCCTGGTATTGACATTGATTTTCTTGGGATTTGAATCCTGATATTGACATTAATCCTCTCCTGAAATTAACACTGATTTTGGCATTCATTCTCTTGTGATATTATCGCTGATATCAACATTGATCATCTTATGATATTTCAGTCAATCCTATTCTGATACTCACCCTGATGTCAACATTGCATATTCTTCAGTTATTAACCCAGATTTCAGTATTGATCCTGCTCTGATAATAATTTTTGTATCGACATTCATCCTCCTCCAACATCAACCCAGATCCTCTTATTAACACTGATGCCACACTGCATTGATCCTCATGTTGACTTTTATCCCCTTGTGATATTCACCTTGCTTTCGATGTGGATCCTTTTGGGATGTCAACCCTGATATTGACATTGGTCCTCAAGTGATGCTAACCCTCAAAACAACTTTGATCCTCCTCTAATATTAAGCCTGATCTTGACGTGGATCCTCTTGTGATTTGAATCATGATCTAGACATTAATCCTCCAACAGAGTTAGCCCTGATATCAACATTGATCCTCTTTTGATATTATTCCTAACATCGACATTAATCCTCCTCCGGTATTAACTCTGATGTTGACATTGACCTTCTTCCATATTAATACTGATATCAACATTGACCATCCTCTGATCTTAACCCTGATATTGATATTGGTCGTCTTCTCATATTAAAGCTGATGTTGACATTAATCACTGGTGATTTGAATCCCGATATCAGCATTGATCCTCCTCTGAAATTAACCTTCATTTTGACATTCATCCTCAGATATTAACTCTGATGTCAACGTCAATCTTCCTCTAATATTAACCCTGATATCAACATTGATCATCTTGTTTTATTAACCATGAGATTGATATTAATCCTCCCCTGATTTTACCCCAAAGGCAACATTGATCAACCTGTGACAATAAGTATTGGGAACAGAAGGAGGCCATCTGGCCCTATTGAGCCTGCTCCGCCATTCAAGATCTTTTTGGCTGATCTTTTTGCGGCCTCAACTCCACTTACCTGCCCTCTCACCATAACCCTTAATTCCTTTACTGTTCAAAAAATTATCTATCTTAGCTTTAAAAACATTTAATGAGGTAGCCTCAACTACTTCGCTGGGCAGGGAATTCCATAGATTCATCTGGGTGAAAAGGTTCCTTCTCAATTCACTCCTAAATCTACTCCCCCTAATTTTGAGGATATGCCCTCTTGGCTGAGTTTCACCTGCCAGTGGAAACATCCTCTCTACTTCTATCCTATCTATTCCCTTCATAATTTTTTATGTTTCTATAACAATCCCCTCATTCTTCCAAATTCCAATGATTATAATCCCAGTCTACTCAGTCACTCCTCCTGTTAACTCTGATATTGATAGTCCTTTGGAATTAACCCTGATCAACATTGATCTTCTGTTATTAACCCTGATGTCGATCTTGATCATCCTGATAGTAACATAATTCCTCCTCTAGCAATTTCCCTGATTTCGATATTAATCCTCTTCAGAAATTAACCTTATATTGACATTAATCTACCTCTGATATTACCCTGATATCGACATTGATCTTTTGATATTAACCCTGATATTGACATTGATCATCTTCTGATATTAACCCTGATATTGACATTGATCATCTTCTGATATTAACCCTAATATTGACATTGATCATCTTTTGATATTAACTGTGATGTCAGTATTGATCATCTTCTGATATTAACCCTGATATCGACATTAATCTTCTTCTGATATTAACCCTGATGCCGACATTGATTGTCTTCTGATATTAACTCTAATGTCGACGTTGATCATCTTCTGATATTAACTGATATCGACATTGATCTTCTTGTGATATTAATCCTGATATTGACATTGATCATATTCTGATATTAATCTTATATCGACAGTGATCCACCTTCGCTATTACCCCGATAGTGACATTATCTTCTGATATTAACCCTGATATCAGTCTTGATCTTCCTGCATTATTAACACTGATATCGACATCAATTCTCTTATGATACTGACCTGCTTATATCGACTTTGAACCTCTTCTGATATTAACCCCTGATCTCAATGTGGATCCTCTTGTGATTTGAACCCTGATATTGAGATTAATCCTCGTCCAGAAATTACACATATTGACTTTAATCCTTCTTTGATATTAACCCTGTTATTGACATTGATCCTCTTCTGATATTAACCCTGATATTGACATTAATCCTCTTCTGAAATTACCCTTGATGGCAATATCGATCCTTCTGTGAAATTAACTTTGCTATTGATGATGATACTGCTCTGAAATTAACCCTGGCGTTGATCATCTTCTGGTGTTACCCCTGATGGTGACTTTGATCCTCCTGTGATATTAACGCTGATATTAAAAATCCTCCAAAATTAACCCTGACATCGACATTGATCCTCCACTATTAACACTGATGTCAGTGTTGATCATCTTCTGATAGTACCCCCATGGATTGGCATTGACCCTCCTGTGATATGAACACTGATATCAACTTCGATCTTCTGATATTAATCCTGATATTGATATTGATCCTGTTCTGATAGTAACCCTGTAATCAACATTGATCCTCCTGCAATTGTAATCCTGAGATCACCATTGATCCTTCCTTGATATCACCCCAATATTGACATAAAACCATTAGAAATGGTAGCAGGAGGAGGCGGTTTGACCCCTTGAGCCTGCTCCATCATTCACTAGGATCATGGTTGATCTGTCTTTCCTCATGTCCACTTTCCTGCCTTGTCCATATAACCCTGATTCCCCGACTAATCAAGAATCTATCACAGCCTTAAATATACATAAGGCCTCTGCCACAACATCTCTCTGTGGAAAGGAGTTCCAAAGGTTCACAACCCTCTGAGTGAAGAAATTCCTCCTCATCTCCGTCTTAAGTTGGGCCCCTTTATTCTGAGACGATGCCCTCTCATCCTAAACCCTCCCACAAGGAGAAACATCCTCTCAGCATTTACCCCGTCAAGTCCGTTAAGAGGATCCCCCTCCAATATTACACTTGTCATTGGCTTTATCTTGGGATATTGACCCTTATATCAGTGTTGATTGTCTTGTGATATTAACCCTAATATTGATATTGATCCTCCTGTGATATTGATCCTGATGTTGACATTGATTCTCGTGAAATTTATGCATCATCCAATATTGCATTGATTCTCACCTCAATGCTTCTCCATGAATTTACCTTTATATTGGCAAAAAAAAAGGTCTCCCCAGTAACTGCTCTGATACTTTTTTTTGCCCTCCAATAATTAACTTGATCTTGACATTGACTCTTCTTTAGTGATTGCCCTGATACCAACACTGATGCTGTACATTACTTACCCTGATCCTGGTATTCACGTCACTCCAGTCATTACCCCAACACTTCCATTGTTCCAGCTCCGGTCATTACCAGCATTGTTCTCCCTGCAATAATGACCTGTTTCCAGACAACCCTGCAATTCTTTCCTCGTTGGGTGATGGTCTACCTTTTGTTTGAAAGATACAATTGAATCTGGCTACCTCACACTCTGAGGCACTGCATTCCAGATCCTAACCACTCACTGTGTAAAATATTCCTTCCTGGTGTCTTCATTGCATCTTTTGCCAAGCAGAGCGCTTCGGTTATTGACTCTTCCACCATCTCCCTATCCATTGTGTGCATAGCCATCATGATTTCCTCAATCAAGTCTCGTCTCATCCTTCTTGGAGGAGAACGACCCCAGCTTCTCCAACTTATCTAATCCCTGAAACTATTTGTGTGAGATCTTTTCAGCAGTCTCTCAAATGCCTTCACATCCTTCTGTGTTACCCAGAGCTGGACCCAATAGTTGATTAAGGCTGAGCTAGTTCTTTTCTTAAATGTGTTTAACACGACCTCCTCGCTATTGTACTCTCTCCCCTGATTTGGTTTATTACTACACAACCTGTCTTGTCACCTTCAGTGATTTGAGCACGTGTATTCCACAATCACTCTACTGCTGCAACCCCTTTAGAATTGTAGCCATTATTCGATTTTGCCTCTCCCTGCTATTCTGATTTGAACAAATCACTTCACAATTCTATGCATTAAGTTTCATCTGCCACTTCTCTGCACATTCCACGAGCTATCTTCTTCATGGATCAAAATACTTCCAACGTTCAAGTCATCCGCAAACTGAGCCCCTTACATCAAAGTCAAGGGCTGAATTTAATGGGGTACCACTCTCCCACCTCCCCCAACTTTATGTAATTTGGGAAAACTGCTGCCACATTACTTCACATTTGCCGGGATGTTCATTGACTCAGGGCAAGACTCCCACCCCCAGCTGGGGAGGAAATCCCACCTTAATCAGCTGGCAACTCTTCAGTTGCAGCAGTGCAGTTCCAAGCGGGTTGCCGCTTCTGGGACTCCAAGCAGAACCTGAAGAAGACGAGGTTATGGAATCGGGACTGAAGGTAGGTCCAGGATTTCAGCAGGCCCAGCCCGGTGGGCCCCAGCAATTTGACAGGCAATACGGGACCCGGGTTTGAGAAACCAGTGAGGGAGGATGAAAAGGGACATGATCTTGGGAGGGAGATACCTCCATTTTGCACAGAATCCATCAAAGACAAAAGATGTCTTCCCACTCTCCCTGCCCAACGACAGTGTAGCCAGTGAAAGCTGCCAAGCTAATCACTTTGCCTAGGCCTCCCCACTACTGCAGGGAAAATAGTGGCTAGGCCTGGACTGGCTGGAATGAAGCTGTTCAGTATTCAGTAATTAGCCACAAGGGTCTTATGAGGTGCAAGGGATTGTTTAGCTCGGTTGGTTGGCTGGTTCACAATTCAGAGTGATGCCACTAGCATAGGTTCAATTCCTAAACTGGCTGAGGTTAAAGGTGTTCTCTCTCCTCTCTCCCCCCCCCCCCATGTCCCTTGTAGTCTCTCTCCTGCAACCTCCTGTTTCTCCCCACCTCACTCTAGCAGCCTTCATCTTCCATGCCATTCCCTTTTGTGGCTGTGACCCCACCTCCCCCAGCCCCTCTTCCAACCCCCTCCCCACCCTTCAGATAAAAGGCACAGTTCCCAAAAACGGGCAGAGCTCCAGCCACCACTTATTTTGCCAACTGTTCATTGCTCCTCCAATCGTAATTTGTTTTTTATGCTGCATTTGCTGATGGTAGGCCCAGTTGTGAGCCTATCAGCAACAAGACCTTTAGATGACCAACCTCTGATTGGAACAGCCACACCAGAGAGATTCTATCTATTCGAAGTAGGGGGGGGGGGGATCTTGTCACCCACATGATTATGTCTTCCTGCATATTTTGGTGGTGAATTCACCAGCCTCTCTGGTATATTTTGAGCTTGACTGAGCTTATCGTTGTATGCTTTTGTTGAACAAGCTTCTAACATTGATCTCCAGTGATTCCGCACCAGCTCTGTATCTCAGGATGATTGGAAAATTACAGTCTCTTCCTGCACAATTTCCACGAGTACATCAATGTCTTTCGATACATTGTATCTCGTTCTAGTAAATGATCAGTTGCATGCACCGCCAACCTGTGTAGTGCCTTCTCCTCATCAGTGTGAAAGTCATCAAGTGAGTAACCACGACGCTGTTTGCCCATGAACTTGGTTGGCCCTTCTCCTGTGGGAAAGACAGATACAAGCTGTTCAGTTAAGGAGATCAGAGGATGTAAAATCGAAAGGAGACCATTCAGCCTGAATCTGCTCTGCCATTCAATGAGAGCATCCTCCGCTCCACTGTCTTCTCTTTTCCCCATAACCCTGATCCCCTGACTGGTTAAAAAATGTATCTCAGCCTTGTATATACATTACTGACCCAGTCTTTACAACCCTCTGCGATAAATAATTTCATAAGTTCATTACTCCCTGAGAGAAGAAATTCTTCCTCATCTCTGTCTTAAGTGAATGATCCCTTACTCTGAGATTACGCCCCCTGGTCAAAGACTCTCTTAAATGGGGAAAGACTGCAAAAATCTACAGACCAGTAGGATTTGGGGTCCTTACAATCACAAAAAGCTAGCATCCACATGGGAATTAGGGAACTCAAATGGAATGTTTGGCCTTTACATCAAAGGGAATGGAGTGTAAAAGTAGGGAAGTTTTGCTAAAACTATATAAGGCACTGGTCAGAGCACAGCTGGAATACTGTGAAGTTTTGGGCCCCTTATCTAAGGAAAGACAGACTGGCATTGGAGGCAGCACGGAGAAGGTTCACTCGACTGATCCCGGGTATGGAGAGACTGTCCCATGAGGAGAGGTTGAGGAGGTTGGGTCTATACTTGCTGGGGTTTAAAAGAATGGGAGATGACCTCATTGAAATGCACAAGATTCTTCGGGGACTTGACAGGGGAGATGTGGAGAGATTGTTTCCCCTTGTGGGAGAGAGTCTAGGACCAGAGGGTACAGTCTCAGAGTAAGGAGTTACCCAATTATATCAGAGATGAGGAGGCTTGTTTTTCTTCGAGGGGAGTGAATCTGTGGAATTCTTTACCACGGAGGGCTATCAAGGCTGGGCCATTAAGTATATCCAAGGCTGAGACAGGCAGATCTTTAATCAGGGAGAGCATCAAAGGTTATAGGGAAAAGGCAAGAACTTGGCATTAATGATTTCCTTGGTCTTGTCAAAGATCTTCTGCAAATCTATATATATTACATCCATAGCTTCTTCTTTGTCTATCCTGCATGTTATCTCCACAAAGATTCCGAATAAATTTGTCAGGCATGATTTCCTCTTCAAAGAACCATGCTGACTCTGCTTAATCACACTTATGTATTTGTAAATGCTCTGCCATTACATCCTTTATAATAGACATTAACATTTGCCCGATAACACTTGTTAAACTAACTGGCCTATTAGCTTTTTTTGTTGTTACCCTTTTTAAATAAAAGGGTTATATTGGCAGTTCCCCAATCCGCTGGGACTTCTGCAGAATCTAAAAATTCCTGGAAGATAACTACCTGTGCATCCACTATCACTGTAGCTACTCCCTTTAGTCTACTGGAATGCATCTGATCAGGTCAAGAGGACTATCGGTCTTTAGCCCCATTAGTTCTTGCATTTATTTCCTCTCCTCCTTTTGCTCTTGAAAATTTCATAATTTTGGAATGCAATTTCTGTTTTCTACTGAAAAGACTGATGCAAGTATTTATTCAACTGCTCTGCCATTTCCTGGTTCCCTATGATTATTTCCCTAGCCTTGTTCTCAAAGGGGCCTATGTTTACTTTGGGTGCTTTAAAGAAGCTTAAGTATAACATAGCTAAGATAAGTGGGAAAACTGAGGACTGGGAAGCTTTTAAAGAGCAACAGAGGATTACTAAGAAGGAAATACGCAGAGGAAAAATGAGGTACGAAGGTAAACTGGCCA